>NC_040086.1:41972270-42272270 GCF_003369695.1 Bos indicus x Bos taurus
CTATGTTACAGAATTTCCACCAGAGCCAAGGAAACCCTGATGATTTTCAACTGCAAGTCTCAGGTGTGCATCAGAATTCCAGGAATTTCTATTGCATTTGCTCTAGGGCTGTCTTAAAAATAACAAAGCACTAAGAGAAAAAAGAGAAATTTAGAATAATCCATACAGTTACTTCCTGTGAAGAGGAAAAGGAAGGAGGAGGAAGAGGAGCAAGGAAGGAAGGAGAAGAGGAGAAAACTACTTACAGATACTTAGGACTTAAAGGGCCATTTGCTTGTGGAGAGTTATTGCCTTCCCCTTTCCTGTCTTCTAAGATCAATAGGACTAAAGCCTAATTTGTATGTTTCTTCCTTCAAGTGTCCTTGCCTCCCTCCAAACTTAGTAAATGCCTGTGTGGTCCCTTATACTATTTATTATTATAGGAATTTTCTATTATGGAACCTCATTCTTTTCTGTTTTGTCTCCACTACTAGACAGATTTGCACTGTCTTTCCTACAGTGGCATGTAAAATGGTTCTGGGATGACAGAATGTTCCTCATAAAGCTTTTCCTGTTCATTGTTGGGTTAACTGACTGCTGTTCACACTGTGCATCCTCGTATAGGATGTAGAGCTATTTTGTTTCAGGGGTCCTACTGCTGCACACCTCTTCTCCCAAGTCTCTCTGAACTTTGATTCCCATTTAGACTTCTCAGAAAGGGTAGCCAAAAAAGTCTTTGTGTGTTTTTGATATACCTGAATATGTTGTCTAGAAATGTTTACCCAACAAATCAAGATGCCTAAAATTCCCTCATTAGAGTAACTCCTAATCCATTTCTATCACTTAGTTTCAATGCTGAAGCTGTGAGGAAAAATTAAATTTTCCCCTAGTCATATACTTGTAATACTTTTGAGGGGACGTTCAGTGTTCAAGGGAGACTCGTTTTAAGAAAGACACCTGTAGCTAGGTAAACTGTTTTCCTGTTGTTGTTATCAACATTCTTTAATCAGATCTTCTAGCTCTAATTTTTTGAGGCAAAAAAGGAAAAAGAAAGACTCCAGGTTAGGAGGAAGTTGAAAAGTACACATGATTTTTTACAAGGGTTTGGGTGCCTGACTCTGAAACTCGGTTTAGATCATACTTTCTCAATGGAAGTTTTTGACTGAAATATAGTCATACTATTTGTTTTTGGTGAAAGCATCTTAGTACTTTAAGAGCAAAGATTTATGACTGTCTATACTAATGACTGCTTTTTATTTTTCAAACTGTAAACTTTTTCTTTTGTATTGGAATATAACCAATTAACAGTGCTGTGATAGTTTCAGGTGAATAGCAAAGGGACTCAGCCATACGTGTACATGTGTCCATCCAGGCTGGCACATAACATTGAGCAGAGTTCCCTGTGCTATACAATAGGTCTTGGTTGGTTACCCATTTTAAATATAGCAGTATGTACATGTCCTTCCTAAATTCCTAACTATCCCTTCCCTGGTACCCATAAGTTCATTCTCTAATATGAGGAATATAAAGAGAAATTATACAAATGAACTTACTCACGAAACAGAAAGAGACTCTCAGACTTGGCTGCTTTTTAAATCAATCCATTGTTCAGAATACTATGACATCCTTTCAATAAGCTGAAACTGGCATCCTTGGGGGTATTTTGTGGTACCAAAATTTCAGTTTCCATCCCTAATCCTGTACATTTTTGTAACCCTCAGTTTACATAATTGCCCATGAATGGTTAGTCATGCTTGTTATAGCTCTTTTAATGAAAGACCATGTGAATATCCAGTTTCTATCCTACTGAAATCAGTGAGGCAAAGCTCAGGTGAGGATGGCCTCAGAGGACATGTTACGGATAAGCACTCCTGGCAGTGGCGGAAGGACATGAAAGTATACAAATGACTTGTCTTCCTCTCCTGGGAATCCTGCCTACAGATCTTATATGACTGGGCTCTTCCAGGTTGGCTTATTATGACTTCTAGCTTTTGGCAGAAAGAACTGAGAAGTGAATCCTTATTTACCATATCTATAATTCTCAGCATTTCAGTGGTCCACTTTTTCCAGTTGTTCAAATCTTCACTCTTATGCCTATTTTCCCCCTAATGGGCAGTTACCTTTATCCTCAGGTTGCTTACCAAGCCCAGGACACCTACTCTTCTTTCTCTGAGATCACCTCAAAGAGTAGTTTCAATTCTAATAATGTGAAGCATTTAACTCACACTTAGCCTTCTCAACTTTCAAAAGGGTGTGCATTGTATGTGTAAAATTTGATGTTGCTTTTACTTCAAAAGTAGCCTGAAAATGATGGCAGCCTAGCCCCACCTGTCTTCTTCACAAACATAGTCTATTTTTATAAAGGACATTATTATGTTAGTCACTATATTATCTACTTCTAAACTGCCTCCACTTTAAAAACACAACATAAATCTGTGTGTGTGTGCTAAGACGTGTCTGACTCTTTGTGACCCTATGGACTGTAGTCTGCCAGGCTCCTTTGTCCATAGGATTCTCCAGGCAAAAATAATGAGTGAGTTGCCATTTCCTTCACCAGGGCATCCTTCTGACCCAGAGATCAAACCAGACCAAGTATCCTGGATTATCAGGCAGATTCTTTACCGCTAGTGCCACCTGGGAAGCCCAAGTATAAATCTGACGTCTCCAATTTGTCTCTGGAAAAAAAAAGAAAAACATCTCTCTCAGTGTTTCTTACATTTTCATTTCCCATCACTTCATGGGAAATAAATGGGGAAACAGTGGAAACAGTGTCAGACTTTATTTTTCTGGGCTCCAAAATCACTACAGATGGTGACTGCAGTCATGAAATTAAAAGACGCTTACTCCTAGGAAGGAAAGTTATGACCAACCTAGATAGCTTATTGAAAAGCAGAGACATTACTTTGCCAACAAAGATCCATCTAGTCAAGGCTATGGTTTTTCCTGTGGTCATGTATGGATGTGAGAGTTGGACTGTGAAGAAGGCTGAGTGCCGAAGAATTGATGCTTTTGAACTGTGGTGTTGGAGAAGACTCTTGAGAGTCCCTTGGACTGCAAGGAGATCCAACCAGTCCATTCTGAAGGAGATCAGCCCTGGGTGTTCTTTGGAAGGAATGATGTTAAAGCTGAATCTCCAGTACTCTGGCCACCTCATGCGAAGAGTTGACTCATTGGAAAAGACTCTGATGCTGGGAGGGATTGGGGGCAAGAGGAGAAGAGGACGACAGAGGATGAGATGGCTGGATGGCATCACTGACTCGATGGACATGAGTCTGAGTGAACTCCGGGAGTTGGTGATGGACAGGGAGGCCTGGCGTGCTTGATTCATGGGGTCGCAAAGAGTCGGACACGACTGAGCGACTGAACTGATAAGATTTTGTCACTCTTGTTCCTAAAGGTCCCGCCTCTCCCTCACCAGGGTTCCCTGCTTCCTCATCTCCCTGACTCAAGCATACATAAAGATTCTTGGATATTCTTCTCAGAGGAGAGGCATCCTCAGGCTGACCACAAAACTTTACCAGTACATGAATTATACAACAGAAAAGAACATAATGACAGAAAATACAGATAACCTAAAAAATAGTCACATTTTCAATGTGTAAGTTTTTTATTTCAAGGATTCCAATAAAAGGAGAGCAGGGCCTTTTATTCTGGGTATAAGGAGCTCCTCCTTAGATAAAAATACTTCATCGGGGGAATTGATGGTGTTGCTCCAGAGATGGATTTTTCTTCCCTCCAAATTCCTGGAGCGATTGCCTGTAAATTCTGTTTTCTGATCTTTTAGGGTGAGTCTATTTAAACTCTTCAAAATGGAACATTGTCCTGGTTCAGCCCTCCTGAATGGAATGTTACATACACCTTTTCCAATTGCCAGTCTGAAAAAAAAATCACCTTTAAATATAGCACAGTCTTGACCAATAATACAGAGATATAGGATAATGCCATGATTCAATTCCTAGCCATGTTATACATTGGCTGTTTGGCCTTCAGTGTATTACTTTACCTTTCTGTGTCTTGGTTTCCTATGTTATAAAATAAGAGAAATAACAGTACCTACTTCATAGTGTTTTAAAAGAATTAAGTGAATTATTTCAAGTGGGTACTTAGAAAAGGCTTAGAGTCTCATTGTTGTTATTGACACTCCAGAACACAGAAGAATGATCTATTTATTCTTAGCTCATTTTTAGACTTCAATGGAATAATTAATCATATTCTATCATATTTAACTCAGATATACCCAAACTCATTGTCAGGGGAATTATCTTGCAAACATGAACCTATGGTAGTTACATAACACAATGATTCCAGATCACTCAAAACAGTCCATTCAGAAAATTTTAGTTGGTCACATACTATGTTCCAAATACTGTGTCAGATGCTAGAAATGTAAAGGTAAGGAAAAAAGCAAATGTAGGCACAAGCCCTACTCTCATGAAGAAGCAAACATCAATGTAGATGCTTAATGAAAATGTTTCTGCTTTATTATTATGCCAAAGCCTTTGACTGTGTGGATCACAAGAAACTGTGGAAAATTCTGAGTATCAGATCACCTGACCTTCCTCTTGAGAAACCTGTATGTAGGTCAGGAAGCAACAGTTAGAACTGGACATGGAACAACAGACTGGTTCCTAATAGGAAAAGGAGCACATCAAGGCTGTATATTGTCACCATACTTATTTAACTTATATGCAGAGTACATCATGAGAAACGCTGGGCTGGAGGAAACACAAGCTGGAATCAAGATTGCCAGGAGAAATATCAATAACCTCAGATATGCAGATGATACCACCCTTATGGCAGAAAGTGAAGAAGAACTAAAGAGCCTCTTGATGAAAGTGAAAGAGGAGAGTGAAAAAGTTGGCTTAAAGCTCAACATTCAGAAAAAGAAGATCATGGCATCTGGTCCCATCACTTCATGAGAAATAGATGGGGAAACAGTGGAAACAGTGTCAGACTTTATTTTTTGGGGCTTTAAAATCACTGCAGATGGTGACTGCAGCCATGAAATTAAAAGACACTTACTCCTTGGAAGGAAAGTTATGACCAACCTAGACAGCATATTCAAAAGCAGAGACATTACTTTGCCAACAAAGATCTGTCTAGTCAAGGCTATGGTTTTTCCAGTGGTCATGTATGGATGTGAGAGTTGGACTGTGAAGAAAGCTGAGTGCTGAAGAATTGATGCTTTTGAACTGTGCTATTAGAGAAGACTCTTGAGAGTCCCTTGGAATGCGAGGATATCCAACCAGTCCATCCTAAAGGAAATCAGTCCTGGGTGTTCACTGGTAGGACTGATTTTGAAGTTGCAACTCCAATACTTTGGCCACCTGATGTGAAGAGCTGACTCATTTGAAAAGACAGTGATGCTGGGAAAGATCGAGGGCAGGAGGAGAAGGGGCCAACAGAGGATGAGATGGTTGGATGGCATCACCAACTCGATGGACATGGGTTTGGGTGGACTCCGGGAGTTGGTGATGGACAAGAAGGCCTGGCGTGCTGCGGTTCATAGAGTTGCAAAGAGTCAGACGTGACTGAGTGACTGAACTGAACTGAATGGAAATGTTGTCTGCCTTGGAGTCACACAGTATAGTAGTGACTTTCCAAAGACTGCCCCCATCCAAATGTGCCCTTAGGTATTCATGCCCTTGTGCAGGCATCCCACTTGCCATATTGGGTCTAGGGGTGGCCATGTTTTGTTTTTTGTTTCTGTTTTGGGGGGATTTTAAATTATTTATTTATTTTTTTAATTTTAATTTATTTTTAAGTGAAAGATAATGACTTTACAATATTGTGTTGGTTTCTACCATACATCAACATGAATCAGCCATAGGTATACTTATGTCCCCTCCCTCTCGAACCTCCTTCCCACCCCTCTAGGTTGTTACAGAGTTTTGCTTTGAATTTCATGAGTCATACAGCAAATTCCCATTGGCTGTCTATTTTACATATGGTAGCGTTCTTGCCTGGAGAATCCCAGGGATGGGGGAGCCTAGTGGGCTGCCGTCTATGGGGTCACATAGAGTTGGACACGACTGAAGCGACTTAGCAGCAGCAGCAGTGTATATGTTTCCATGCTACTCTCTCATTTTGCCCCACCCTCTCCTTCCCCTCTCCTCCGCTGTGTCCATAAGTCTGTTCTCCATGTCTGCATCTCCATTGCTGGGGTGGCCACATTTTAACCAATAGAATGTGGTAGGTGTAACACAATGCCAGTTTCAGTCTAAGCCTTACAAAGGCCTGACATGCTCTCTTTTGTGCTTTTGGGGAGTCTTGAGCTACTGCATCAGTGATCAGCTACCCTGCTAGAGACATCGCATGGAAAGGGGATGTGGAGAGGAAGAGGGAGATGTGGAGGGAGAATCAGTCATTCTCATAGCCCAGCTGAGCTCAGCCTTCCAGCCAACCCTACCCAAACCCTGGACGGGTGAGGGAGGGGTCCTGAATGTTCCCATTCAACTTGCCTGTGGATTCACCTAGTATCAGTGGAACCCAGGCAACCCACAGAATCATGACAGGTTATAAAATTCTTTTTTCATTTAAGACATAGATTTTCAGGATAGTTTGTTAGAAAGACTATGTTGGAACATTTTCTTTGTCATTTATAGAGGGATAAACTTGGTGAAATTATTTAACTTTTATAAGGTTTAGATTTCTCAGCTCTAAAATGGAACAACAGTAATACTTCACAGAATGGCCGTAAGTGTCAGATATAATACATGTAAAATTTCTGGCAATTGGTGTTGATAAAAGGTAGCAATTATAAGTGATCAGATGCTGTTAGTTTTCTGACCCACTCCCAGGAAGATTTTCATTTTAAGTCACAATCCTGAAGACCATGTGTCTACCTTCAAGTTGCTATTCATATTTGACTAAAGACTGCTTCTTCCCTGTCTGTGGATAAAGTCCTGGCTGCATGGGAACAGCTTTCACTCCACACATGCAATTCAGAAGATAAATGCCTGTGTGAAGTAAAAGTTGTATTTTTTAAATAACCTTCTTGCTTACTTTTATATAAGCAAGATACGCATTCAGTTGTTACAACAACATGAAGTAATTAAAATTATTGCTAAACATGGCAACACAAAGTTGTCACCCTTGCCTCCAAGTTAATGCTTCCTGAGAATGTTTGGAGACTTGTAAAATATAGGATATTTGGGGTTTGGCAAATCTCCTTTATTTTTCCTCTCATCACTCACCTGGTATATACCTGCTCCATGAATACTGAAACATTACAGATGTTTTCAAAATAATATTAGCTATGAAAAGACCTCTCAAATTTCTCATCTGATTAGTTTCAGTCTAAATTCCCATCCACAGAGTTTCTGTATATGTGTATTTTTGAATCTTGAGCTTCTTGTACCCTTGTTTCTGCCACAAGTTGCCCATCCAGTATACAGCCACAGAGAACTTGAAAAAAGTTCCTGGCATTCTAAGAGACACACAGGATTAAAGAACAAGGAGGCAAAATATAAAAGTAGTTGTAACTATTCATTAGTCTTTGGTACATCAGATAATTTGTGCAATGACTCTGGGGCTTTAATTGAATCATTTTCCTACCTTGTCTTAATTTTAATTATGCAGCAATCATTTTTACCAACCTGTGCAAAGGAACCATATAAAAATATGACATGACAATATACATTTACCTAAGCTCCAGAACTACAATGACCTATAGGCCATTAGCTACTGCCTCCAGCACTGAAGTGACCAATTAAAGAGTTAATGAAATGCCCTCCAAATCACCTACGTGTTCAGGATTTTTGGACTGCCAGGAACATTGCACTTCAACTGATATAATTTTTGACTGACTGATTTAGCAAGTCTACATCTGCTAAAATTCCAGACTCATGCCTGTAAAACTGAGGAGTCAGGTTTTATGAGGTGCTTTCACTGTCATTAAAGATGATCCCACCTTAGCCCTTTTCCTAACAAGACAATCTTGCAGCCATCATTAAGAGGCGTGATCCTAGCTTGTCAGCATGGAAAAAAATGGCTCCCTAGGTCAATGAAGATGGTACTGAGTTCATCTCAAGGATGTAAGACATTCATTCTTGTGGCTATAAGAAACTAAATATAAATAAGGAAGAAAGGAAGGAAAGGTAGGTAGAAAAGAAAGGAGGGAGGGGACGAGGGAGGAAAGGAATCTGATATTTCAAAATATCTTTTTAAATTTAATGCTTAGATTTAAATATTTTGAAGGTTTAGTAGCAGCTCTTCTATAATTCAGATATTGAAAAAACTAATAAGAAATGGAAGCAACCATCACTATTGTGACTGATTTTTAATTGTGCCAGGCTTTGCTTGAGATTCTCTCTCTAAATGCAGAATTCATACTAAGAGTTTTGTAGGTTATAGTCTCCTGAAACTAAAGCTTTATATAAGGATTCATTCAATATGTGATTCCACAAAGATGTGCAAGTGGAGTGAAGACACAGACAGGAAGGGAAGAACGTCAGTGTGGTTTAGATTTCAGCTGTGTGGTCAACTGGAGTTCAGTCCTACTGGAGACAACTGGATGCCAGTGTGGACCATGCTGAGCTGTCCCACCTGCGGGCTAAAAGAGCTGCTGTATTTATCTACCAACTCATGTTGGACTTTCCTGGTGGCCCAGACGGTAAAGCGTCTGTCTACAATGTGGGAGACCCGGGTTCGATCCCTGGGTCGGGAAGATCCCCTGGAGAAGGAAATGGCAATCCACTCCAGTATTATTGCCTGGAAAATCCCATGGACAGAGGAGCCTGGTAGGCTATAGTCCATGGGGTCACCAAGAGTCGGACACGACTGAGTGACTTCACTTTCACTTTCATGTTGGTCACTGGCCAAGAGTGCACTTAGGTATTGGCTCCACAGCGTTCTTGCCTTCCCCATAAAGAAGGCTGGACATACTCCAACAGCCAAAGAAAACCCCCCAGGGAAGTTGTGGTGCTTACAGCAGAAAGCCCTCAGCATACACAGAATAGTGAGTACTGAGCATTAAGTGGTTGCTTTAAAAAGATGATCCAAATTAACTCTGTCTGAGCAATACCACATTTTGTTGTGGGGCTTACTTCATCTAGTCCAATCCATACAGTGCATTTGTCATACCTTGCATGTAAAAGTGAGTGTATCTGCCCATTGTTATCCAGTTTAATCTCTAGGAGCTGTTCTTGGTGTCAAACACCTCTGAGCATCACCTTTACCCTCTGGGACCCACAATGTGAGTGCAAAAGTGAGGCACAAGAAGCAACATATGCTCTATCAGAGAGCTCATTAATTCTCTACATCACATATTTGATTTGGCTGGGCACTTGACTGGGGTATCCATACGGGAAATATGCTTGTCAGATTAAACTGGGACAGAAGATCTATTAACTAAATACATTTATGAGAAGCAAGGAACATAACAGACAAAACTGAGACATGAAAATTAGACCAAATGAAACCATGACCAAAATCCTTCTCTAAACTACTTTTGCTGGGACCTAGACATGCACATTAAACACCACAAAGATAAAGACAGAAAAATTGAGAACCACATGGGCTATGCTGTATCTTGCTTTTGGATGAAAGCCCAAATCATGCAACCTAAAAGGAGCTCTCGACTCCTGTTGTTATTCTTAGCTGAAGAGTCAGTTCTAAAGAGAGATCCAGATACCACAGGAAGAGAAAACCTTTTCCAGAAGGCTTCTCCTTCCTGATTTCTTGGCTGTACCCCCCGGATGCTGTCCATCAGTTCCTCAAAATGCATGGAGCACTTGTAGCAATTCAACGCATATCACTTCAGCGCCTACTACATGAAAGCACTAAGCCCCAGCCTAAGGTCCAGAGAAGCTTAATGGACTGCAGGGTTCTGAGTACCACACCTGCTGGAGATGGGCTGATGGACAGCTTGATTAAGTGACTGAACTAAGTGAATAAATGGAGTTCCACAGCCCAGCTCCTTTGTGGACAGTAACCTTGTCTTCTCTACCCTGTAAAACCCATACCACCTCTCATGCTTCATGTGGGCTATGAATACTCCGTAAATGATTGCTGATGTTGATGGCTTGAAATTAAAACAGTGCAAAGACTCGTCAGTATGCCATGGTAAGATCTGTAATACTTAAAGTGCTGCAACAGTGTTCTGGGTTAGGGGAACACACAGATGAACAGAACTCCTTACCACTCCCTAGGGCCACTCTTTGGATGGGAGCTGCAGTCCTGATTTACAAAGCTTAGATGGTTCCACCTCACTGGGAAGCCTTTCTAGATTATGAAACAAGTAGTTTTTCTCTCACTTTTTATTTCCTCTCCCTTGTTTCCCTCCTGTCATGCCAGATAATCTTCTGCTCACAAGAGGAAGTTTTGGCTTCTTTCTTCAAATTTTCTTCATATTTACCTCCATACTTTAATATTCTGATTATTATATTTTTGTTAATAAAGCCTTCTCACTGTACTTCTGCTGTCTTTTATACATCTTAAGATGTGAGTCTTGAGAGTGTTCACTCAGATCCAAATTGGCGCAATCAACAGGCGTACGCATTAGGCATCTTACTGATCAGTTATATTTTAAATCTGAAATTTTGAAATAACTTAGAATTTAGTACATTCTTTGAGCTTGAACAAATATAAATACTTTCATGAACAGATCCACATCTATATAGTTGTTATGGATTGAAAACACAATTTACCATTAGAGTAAAAGTCTGTTACCATGTCTCAAGGTCAGAAGGCTTTGAAGTTACACTGCCCAAGTGCCCATCTGCTATTCTTTCTGTGACACGGCCCCATCTCCTCTAATCAACAGTGAGAACAAACTAGTTTAACATCATGTAAGAGCTTGCACCACAGTTGGAAAATATGCTTAAACTATTAATACCTTGTGATTAAATAATATATTAAATTAACATTTATTTGTAAGTATAAAGTTGTCAGACAGCAAAAGTTCTCTTAGACTCCATGAAACTGTTTTTGGGTGACAGTCCTTCAGTGCTTAGAATAAGCTAGAAAATAAGGAAAATTTAAAGCACCAATGCCACACGGTTATTTATATGTGCTTGTGATTGTGTGCACGTGAATGCATGTGATTATGCCTCAGTGTGTATGTGGGTAATAGGGCATTAACACCATCTCACAGAAGCTGCTCTGCTTTATGAGTTGGGATTTGTTTTTTAAGAAAATCAAGCCATATTTTTTTTCTTCCCATTCTCAAAGATGAAACAGTTTACAGATGCTGAGTCCTTTTTTAGGAATAATTCTCAAAGCATCATTCAAATATCCTTTGAGCTGAGCACACGATATGCACATCATGAATACATATAATCACTGCATGGTCCTTTGTGAAGATTTTGAAAATAGCATCTAAAAGAGCCAACCATGGGGCTTCATCTGAGGACATGCACTTGGTGAGTGTGGCCAAGCCAATTCTGGCCACTCATTTCCTCTTTCATGGGCCCTGCTATGGTCTGTGTAGAACATTTCAGTGGTCCTGATAGTTAAACATTAAGTCACAATTTCTGGACCACTGTATGAATTATATGTATTAGCCTGATCAATGCAGATGACACTTGTCAATTTGCAACACATGCCATACACATAGATGCTTTTTTTTTTTTTAAACGCATTATCACCTTAAAATTAACTACTTTCATTCTCTTCTGCTGGCTTAGGGTTGATGGGACTAAAATTCCAGACCCTAATGTTGTGGGCTGTAGAACTGCTCTTTATCTACCAAAAGCACTTGTAAATAGCCAACATATAATTTAACAAAAGCAATTTAATCATAAAAATCCTTTCATGCTTTCACTGTTATTCATCATTGACAACATGTTTTTAAACTTTTTCTTCAGAAGGATAAAACAAAGATTCTAGGAAATTTGTTGCTGAAACTATGAAATTCATAGTTTGAAACTCAGAAAACTTAGCCTAGAAGGCCATGTATCCTTCTCTTTTCCCATTTGAGATATGGGAAGATTGAAACTATTTGCTTCTTTCTCTCATTTTTACCCTTTTATTGCATCCCCCTATCATGGAAATCTAGGATGAAAAACACCAGATCCATAATGTAAAAATCTTACATTCTTCAGTTTGGGGCACCTGAGGTTTTTGGATAAACCCTTTCATGTGAACCTGAAGCTCACTTACCCAAGGTGGCACCCCAAATGACTTCAACTACCCCCAATCCCTTTTTCATATCTGATGGTTTTCAGGTGAAGTAACGGATATCCAAAGTCATGTGTTATTTGAAATATAAAGCAGAACATGAAATATTTGCATCTTATTACCAATTTATAAACATTGTCTTTGAGATTCAGTTTCCATGGGGGATTGCTTCAGGATTTGCATGGCTACCAAATCTAGGGATGCTCAAGTCCTTAGACTGCCCTCCAAATCCATGGGTCTCACTTTGGATTCTGCCAAACAAGAATCATAAACACAGAACTACATGGTTGATGGCTGGTTGAATCTGGACATGTGGAGCTCACAGATATGGAGGGTTGACTGTATCATGCTCTGGGTCACTGCAATATAGCTATATAGGATTCTCTGCCTGGACAGTGCTCTCAACATTTTGGGGACTGATTAACCGCCACTTTGGATTTAATCTTTAATATGCCACCTTCGGTGTTCCCAAGTTGGATTAGTTGTTTCCCAACTATGCACCTCCATTTCAGCCTATATTGGCCATTCCAAGTATATATTACCTTTCTTTATGAAAATTAATCAGCACACGGGAAACACTTAGACTAGTATCTAGCATATCACACTCAAGGTACATTAGCCATTATTATTATCACGATTAACTTTTCTGATTCCTCAATAGTCTTCCTCACCAAAATCTGAACCAGTTTCTGTCGTGTTCCCCCATGCTGCCCTTTACCTAGGGCTGTGCCAGGCACATGGTAGTGGCAATGAACACTGGATGAAAGAAAATATCATAGCTATTACACATGTGCATTGGTATTTAGATTCCATACTTTCTACACTTCTCAATACAATTTCCTACCAAACCCCAATAAAGATTCTCTTTCTCAAAATTTTTAAAAATTAAAAATGAAGGAATAGGGGAGAGAGGATAAGAGAAAACCTGGTTCAAATAAAGAACTCCATACAGTCCATTACTGTAAGTGATGGCTGGATAGTTAGGATTATGTAGGGCCGGTAAGAGGTTTTTTTGTGTGTATGTGACTTTTTAAAAACTGCTGCAGCTTTTAGTATATTGCCAGGATCTGAGTTCTTGTTTGTGTTTCACAAAAGGGAATGTCATACTTTAAAAACACGTTTAGGCCTATAATTTAAATAGAATACTCTTCATTTTCCTTCAGAATTACTGTTAAGAGTTGCCTACCATGTTGTAGGACTGATCTGTAGACTAGGAAAATGGGGGAAAGAAAGGGAGTTCACTCTAAGGAAATTACACTGTGATTTTACATAGCATTCTGTTACAAGGTGAATTTCATTATCCTTGAATCTGTGGCTTTTCTGTTGGTACTCACGCTTTTCTTGTTCTGGTGAAACATACACATACACAGAAATGTTTCTACTTGCATCCACATTCTAAAGTGCACATCTTCCTGTTCTCACTAACCCCTTCAGTTTCAGTTCAGTCATTCAGTCGTGTCCGACTCTTTGTGACCCCATGAATCGCTGCACGTCAGGCCTCCCTGTCCATCACCAACTCCCAGAGTTCACTCAGATTCACGTCCATCGAGTCAGTGATGCCATCCAGCCATCTCATCCTCTGTCGTCCCCTTCTCCTCCTGCCCCCAATCCCTCCCAGCATCAGTCTTTTCCAATGAGTCAACTCTTTGCATGAGGTGGCCAAAGTACTGGAGTTTCAGCTTTAGCATCATTCCTTCCAAAGAAATCCCAGGGCTGATCTCCTTCAGAATGGACCGATTGGATCTCCTTGCAGTCCAAGGGACTCTCAAGAGTCTTCTCCAACCCCACAGTTCAAAAGCATCAATTCTTTGGTGCTCAGCCTTCTTCACACTCCAACTCTCACATCCATACATGACCACAGGAAAAACCATAGCCTTGACTAGACGGATCTTTGTTGGCAAAGTAATGTCTCTGCTTTTGAATATGCTATCTAGGTTGGTCATAACTTTCCTTCCAAGGAGTAAGCGTCTTTTAATTTCATGACTGCAGTCACCTTCTGCAGTGATTTTCGAGCCCAAAATGATAAAGTCTGACACTATTTCCACTGTTTCCCCATCTATTTCCCATGAAGTGATGGGACCAGATGCCATGATCTTCATTTTCTGAATGTTGAGCTTTAGGCCAACTTTTTCACTCTCCACTTTCACTTTCATCAAGAGGCTTTTTAGTTCCTTTTCACTTTCTGCCATAAGGGTGGTATCATCTGCATATCTGAGGTTATTGATATTTCTCCCAGCAATCTTGATTCCAGCTTGTGTTTCTTCCAGTCCAGCGTTTCTCATGATGTACTCTGCATAGAAGTTAAATAAGCAGGGTGACAATATACAGCCTTGACATAGTCCTTTTCCTATTTGGAACCAGTCTGTTGTTCCATGTCCAGTTCTAACTGTTGCTTCCTGACCTGCATACAAATTTCTCAAGAGGCAGATCAGGTGGTCTGGTATTCCCATCTCTTTCAGAATTTTCCACAGTTTATTGTGATCCACACAGTCAAAGGCTTTGGCATAGTAAATAAAGCAGAAATAGATGTTTTTCTGGAACTCTTTTGCTTTTTCCATGATCCAGCACCCCTACTTCCAGTGTAATCCCAAATTTTGTCCCCATGGAGAACAAATCCTAAAGCTTGGAAGGGGACATCCTTGGTCCAGTAGATTAGACTTCACCTTTCAATGCAGGAGGTGGGAGTGATCTGTGATCTGGGAGTTAAGATCCCATAGGTATTGTGGCCAAAAAGCAAACAAACAAAAAAACCATAAAAGATAAAGCTTGCAGATATAAAGGGGTTACCACTCACTCCAAAGCATCTGTAGCCTTTCTCTCAACAGCAAAGTACATAGACTTCCCTCTAATTCTGCCCAGTCTCTCTGCGTTCATTTGCCATCATTTGCCAACTGAGTATAAGTCCATGATCCATCTTGTTCACACTTTTATATTTAATTTAATTTTCAGCCTCTCTAGAACTTGTAAGTGGCTCCCTCCCTTGGGAAAGAGCAAAAAGTTTAGTAATTTTATGATGATAACAAGTTTGTTGGCAATATCTGATGATATACAACCCATGTAAAGAAGGTTATTTTCCTGAAGGAAGATTTTCTCAAGTTCAGCTATAACAGAAAGTAGGAAACAAACTTTTCAACACTTATAGCCCCTGTAACTTGAACATAATATTTTTCCCAAATAAGATTGAAATTTTGAGAACCCATAATATCCATATCATATATCATTGAGATATATGTGTCTTGTTCTTTTGTCGTCTAAGCGAATTCTTTACTTTTATAAAATAAATTTTTCATCATCAGTTTCTTCTACTACTATATTTTGTAAAGATCCCAAGAAGAGACATTTCTTTCAGGAAGAAATTTCTTTTCTTTTTTCATTCAAAAGAAATTTTCATTTCTTTTCATCATCAGTTTCTTCTACTACTATATTTTGTAAAGATCCCAAGAAGAGACATTTCTTTCAGGAAGTGACCGTTAGGACAGAATTATAAACAGCCAAATACACTCGGAATAATATAAATGTCCTTCATGGGATGGTTTGCCCTCACCACAAGTGATTCTTTAATAAGATTGAGCAATTTACCTGAGAAAAGCACTTGACTGAGACAGAACCTGTGTCACTTGTCCAAAAGGGGGACTCAGACAAATATTTTCATCCGGATCTTGCTCATTACCTGACTCTAAGCTACACATCATCCATATTTTTATCTACCACACTTTAAGCATTGCTGTAATTTGAGCAGACTACAAAGTTCAAGAGTATGTGTGCCGTTCCACCTAGCGGACAGTTGATTAGATGGACTTCCAAGGCATGGATGAATGAATTAATCTGGTTCTGGAAGAAAAGGGAGCCAGAAGAAAAGTAATGATATCAAGTACCAGGCAGTACTAGGATGAGTAGCACAGTCTTTTTCTAAATCTTGGAATCAGGCTGGGGTCACTAATTCTGATTAGCAACAGACCAGCTCCTTATCCCACACAGGTCCTATGGAGCTGAAGAAGATGAATCTGATCTGCCAAGACAGAGCTTGAATTTAATCTAGGGAGGGAAATGGGGATACCTACACTTAGCCAAACCTTCCTCTGGGTTCTCTGCTGGGAACAAAACAGAGGGTAAGAGTAGGGGAAATAAAACACAATGAGAAAGATGGAAGATAAATTATGATGATAGACAAGACTGCAGGAGAGCAGATGAGGAAAACAAGGAAGGAGGTAGGGGTGTACCAGAAAGCCCAAAGTGATAAAATAAAAGACAACTTTTCAAGGCACATCAGTTTTTTCATCTCATTTTCCTGGGTCTACTTGTTTAATGGCAATCTAAAAATCATTAATCACTACATATTTACTGAGACCTACAATAGGCCAGGCACTATATGATGAACTTTGCTTACACAATTTTGTTTAATCTTTGTAGCAATATTGTATGGTGGGCTGTTTTACACATAATGATTGTAAGGTTTAGGAAAAAAAGTAAATTCCTCCTCTACTTTGTGGCAAAGTCATAATTCAGTTCCAGGTTTGGCCGACTCCAAAGCTTAGGCACTTTCTATTACTCCAGCAGAGTAAAAATAGTAAGAGAGGGGCTCATTAACTTCTGCAAGGGGGTATTTCTTTTAAATCAATAATTTTAATAGAAAGACCAGTGCTGGAACAATGTATTGCTTTAGGAAAAAAAAACCCACGGAGATGAAGGTCCAGGAAAAGACATTGCTCATTTTAATATTTCTTGTGAAAAATTCCAACAGGGAAAGCTTTGGGACTATATTTCTAAAAGTTTCATGTGATAAAGCACCTGGAAATAGGAATTTTCATTGTAAAGCAACCATGAAAAACTGACATAGAAAATGTAAATTTAAGTGTGTAAAATGTATACTGTGTGCCAAATTAGACATCATTACATATCATGTCCTAGCTAGAAAGCACCCTTTCCAATGAACATTTGCAAAAGAAAAACTTAAAAATTGAGAAAGTAATGTGTTGAGTATTATTTTCTTGTAGTGACTCCATGAATGTCTTCTCTGTGCCATTTTGGGATGCCAGGTTTCCATGCAGAATTTGAAAACCCACACTTTGGGCAATGGGTTGTCTCATAATGGGCTTGAAGTTTTGAAATATATTCAAATATGATTTGAAATATATACGGTTATAAAGATTGTGAAACCTCTCAGAAGGTTTGTCAAAGTTACCGATTTTATCACTTTGGGCTTTCTGGTACACTACTACCTCCTTCTTCCTTTTTTCCCCCATCTGCTCACCTGCAGCCTTGTGTTTTTTCATAATTTACTCCCATCCTTATCTGATTACAACTATAAGAAGCTTGAGATTCTCATAGTGAAGCTCAAATCCTAACTTGATTGGACAGATAGAAATCTAAGTGTACAAAAAGTCATAGAGGGTACTTCCATGGTGGCCCAGTGGCTAAGACTCCATGCTCCCAGTGCAGAGAACCAAGATTTGTTTGCTGATCAGGAAACTGGATCCCACATGCTGCAACTAAGGGTTCACATCCTACAATTAAAGATTCCGCATGCTGCCAGGATGATCTAAGATCCCAAATACTGCAGTTAAGACCTGGTGCAGCCAAATAAAATAAATACTAAAAAAAAGGCATAGATAATTCACTAGAAGCAGAGTATGATAGAGCATGGAAAGAATGGAATGGAGCAACTAGAAAAATTCATTTTGCTTATATCTCTTCAGTTCAGTTCAGTCGCTCAGTCGTCTCTGACTCTTTGCGACCCCATGAATCAAGCACATCAGGCCTCCCTGTCCATCACCAACTCCTAGAGTTCACCCAGACTCACGTCCATCAAGCCAGTGATGCCATCCAGCCATCTCATCCTCTGTCATCCCCTTCTCCTCTTGCCCCCAATCCTCCCAGCATCAGAGTCTTTTCCAATGAGTCAACTCTTCGCATGAGGTGGCCAAAGTACTGGAGTTTCAGCTTTAGCATCATTCCTTCCAAAGAAATCCCAGGGCTGATCTCCTTGCAGTCCAAGGGACTCTCAAGAGTCTTCTCCAACATCACAGTTCAAAGGCATCAATTCTTTGGCACTCAGCCTTCTTCACACTCCAACTCTCACATCCATACATGACCACAGGAAAAACCATAGCCTTGACTAGATGGATCTTTGTTGGCAAAGTAATGTCTCTGCTTTTGAATATGCTATCTAGGTTGGTCATAACTTTCCTTCCAAGGAGTAAGCGTCTTTTAATTTCATGACTGCAGTCACCATCTGCAGTGATTTTGGAGCCCAAAATAATAAAGTCTGACACTATTTCCACTGTTTCCCCATCTATTTCCCATGAAGTGATGGGACCGGATGCCATGATCTTCGTTTTCTGAATGTTGAGCTTTAGGCCAACTTTTTCACTCTCCACTTTCACTTTCACCAAGAGGCTTTTTAGTTCCTCTTCACTTTCTGCCATGAGGGTGGTATCATCTGCATATCTGAGGTTATTGATATTTCTCCCGGCAATCTTGATTCCAGCTTGTGTTTCTTCCAGTCCAGCGTTTCTCATGATGTACTCTGCATAGAAGTTAAATAAGCAGGGTGACAATATACAGCCTTGACATAGTCCTTTTCCTATTTGGAACCAGTCTGTTGTTCCATGTCCAGTTCTAACTGTTGCTTCCTGACCTGCATACATATTTCTTAAGAGGCAGATCAGGTGGTCTGGTATTCCCACAGTTTATTGTGATCCACACAGTCCAAGGCTTTGGCATAGTCAATAAAGCAGAAATAGATGTTTTTCTGGAACTCTCTTGCTTTTTCTATGATCCAGCGGATGTTGGCAATTTGATCTCTGGTTCCTCTGCCTTTTCTAAAACCAGCTTGAACATCAGGAAGTTCACGGTTCACATATTGCTGAAGCCTGACTTGGAGAATTTTGAGCATTACTTTACTAGCGTGTGAGATGAGTGCAATTGTGCAGTAGTTTAAGCCTTTTTTGGCATTGCCTTTCTTTGGGATTGGAATGAAAACTGACCTTTTCCAGTCCTGTGGCCACTGCTGAGTTTTCCAAATTTGCTGGCATATTGAGAGCAGCACTTTCACAGCATCATCTTTCAGGATTTGAAAGAACTCAACTGGAATTCCATCACCTCCACTAGCTTTGTTTGTAGTGATGCTTTCTAAGGCCCACTTGACTTCACATTCCAGGATGTCTGGCTCTAGGTCAGTGATCACACCATCGTGATTATCTGGGTCGTGAAGATCTTTTTTGTACAGTTCTTCTGTGTATTCTTGCCATCTCTTCTTAATATCTTCTGCTTCTGTTAGGTCCATTCCATTTCTGTCCTTTTATATTCCATATTTATTGGAGTTCCCTGTATATTTCAGAGACTCCTTTTTTCTCACCCTTTTAAAACACATTCCTTTTGGTGAACCTAAACATTCTAATTCCAACTTTAACCCAGCCCCCAACACTCATGACAACCATCACTTTCCTTTCAGTGCATGCTCCTTCAAATCAGTAATAACTGAAGTTTGAGTTTTCTTTCTGAGCATCTCTGTGTGTAATGAGACATTATGAAGTTTTCTCTTTTGCAGATTGAGTTACAAAGGCATGTCTATTGTATCATCATTGTGCCCAATGGACTCTGTAACCCTCCAAACCTTTCTCGCCTCTGTTCCATATCCCAAAGCCTGGCCTCCTTGGTCCATCTCACTGGGCTTTCTCACACATTTTCTGATGCACTTTGGCCAATGGGAGACAGCAGTGAGAGACAGAGAGGGGAGGAAGACAGGTTATGTGTTCTGTTGTCCCTGCTTCCTCCCCATGAGCTGTGCTGGCCACAGTGCCGGCAGTGTCTCTCATCCGGAAGCCCCCATCCAATGAGGTGTTAGTTTCCTCGTGGTGCCACCACAAATCGCCTCAAACTGGAAGGCTAACAACAACAGAGGTTGATTCTTTTCCAGCTCTGGGAGGTCAGAAGTCCAAAATCAAAATGTCAGCAGTGCATGCTCCCTCTGATGGCTGTAGGAGAGAATTATTTGCTTCTCCCAGCTTCTCGTGACTCCAGGCATTCCTTGGCCTGTGGCTGCCAAAAAGTTCAGTCTATACCTCTGTCTTTACATGGCTTTCTCTGCCTCTCCCCTCTGTTTGTGTCTCCTCTTCTGTAAGAACCCTTACTATTGGATTTGGGTACTAACTGGACCATCCAGCATGATCTCATCTTGATATCTATAATTACATCTGCAAAGACCTTTTGTAAGTAAAGTTACATAAGCAGGTTCAGGTGGGCACACGTAAGGGACCCTCTTTCAGCCCAAACAGATGAGTCTAGCTCTGAGACACCCCACTCCTCCTTTTCTCCTTCAGGCTTCACCATCCCTTGGGGGGATCCTCTTAACCCTGCCCAAGCTACCATTGCACTTGCTTCCATTATCCTTTTAAACGTGCATGGCCCCTAAGATAGTTATATAAATTACATACCATAGTGTGGAGGATGCTTTAAAAAGAAACTTAAACATGACCTTATCAACCAAGATTCTGACGTGAAATCCCAGCCTCAGCCAGACTCCTTTACCCTCGGTAGAATCTATCTTTCCTGATTCATTCAGCAAGATTCACCACTAAAAACTTGCAAACACACTTGCAGAAAGCCATATGGGCAGAAGAGCTAATTCTCCATGATTCTGCCAGGTTACAGCTAGATATTGGCTAATTTTGGAACTCTGTATGAAGAAAGGAGTAATCCTTATAATGAAACTCTCCCCACTCTCCATTAAAATATGATGAACTTCCCCGAACATATTCACACATTTAAAAAATTCCCCCAAATAACAACAATTCAATGAACCAGACTGTAGTAAAACTGATTGATATCTTGTAAATCAATCACCTAATTTACTATAACCTAGTGGCCTTTGCAATTTTTAAACAATTTCTTCGATAGTATACAAACAGCAACCTCCTTTCTGATGTTTAAACATTATTCTCTCTCACTGCTTGTCCATCTCTATATGAACACATTAAATCACAACTTTGCCAAATTAAAGAGAATTCTGGCAAAATATTTGGAGATAAATTCTTTTAAATACCCATTTTCTCATTTGTAGAATAATTGTGTTGCAGGAGATGGTATGATCTTTAAGGCTGCTTTCTCGTGTGCCCTGGAATTTGCATAAAATGGGCTGTGGAACTCAGGCACTCTATCATGTCATCACCATGATGTCACAAGGAATTGTAAGGCCCTGAGGGCATTCATTGAATAAAGCAAAGTTGTTTAACTTTCCAACTAAATTTGGAAAGTGTTCTATGGGTCTGGATTAAATTCTGTTCATGGAATCTGCCTCCTGCTGATGAAGGCCAAAACTAGTCTAAAACTCCCTACAGCCACTGCCTTCAGCAAGTTCAACTGAAACATCTGACCACACCAGTACAAAGAAGAGCAAACACATGGAAATAGGTCCTATTGCTATCCCTGAACTCCCCCATTCTACGGGGTGTCTAACCCTAGCAAATTTTGTTTGCTTCACCAGTCAGTAAAGGAGTCTTCCTGCCAGGAGTGTATACCTAAAGAAACTGAAGGCAGGTAGTATATTTAAACCATATTGTTAACAGAAGGTCTTAAGTCATCATTCATTCATTCAGAAATTCATTCATTCTTTCATTTATGCCAAATGTCCCATTTATATCTTCAAAAACGATGCTTGCTATTGGCTAGACAAACTGCAAATATGAGATCATCTCTTAAAAATACCTGAAGTGACTCTTCCCTGCATGGTGTTCACATAACAATTTAAGGGAAGTAGTGAAAGAAAAATGATATTTAGCAAGTGGAGGAAATGCATATATAAATGTGCATAGATGCATATCCATATGCATATGTGAAATATGTGTGTATATGTTTAAAATTATGGTTTGAAAGGCGTTTGCCAAAACTCAGGCCTTCGTGTAAAAATAGCTCCATGTCTGTATCAGTTAGTTTCTCTTGGAAACTTTAAAAAAATATAATATTTTTTGATGGCTTTACCCTGCGCTGCCCAGCTATATTAAGATAACAGTAAACTACATTCTTATGGCTGTCATAACATTTAGCTTGGTGCTGCCTGCAATGTGAGTAATCTATTAAGATATATAAGGTGCAAAATGCTGCCTTTGTGTCTTGGAGTTCGAGCTATCAGCTGTAACAACCCAGGGCAATTACTGCCAGTGTGGGGCCCGACTACTTCCCACCAAGGCCCTCATCGGCCTGAGAGTTTGCAGCAGTGACCCTTGGCAGCCTCAGCCACTGCCCCTGGGGCTGCCCAGAGCTCCTTCTCTGGGTCTCTGTTCCCTTGACTCTCTCTCCTCTTCTCTTTCTTGCCTGTCATCAATCTTACTAAAATGACAGCAGACAGATGTTAGCCTTTGCAAAGATCAAATGAAATCTATGGTTCTGGGGTTGTTCACCAAGGAGCAGATCGGTCTACACCCAATGCAGGCACACACACCAGCAACAGTCCACCTAGAATCAGTTTGCCAGCCACTGCAAGCATCTCTCAAAAGGCATGGGCCACTGAGACAGGGATTTTGACAAAATTTAATCCTTCAGTATTTTTCAGAGAGGTCTGCAGATATTCTGTGGGGGAATTTCTCACGAGTGGGTATGTGTGTGCATATGGGTATGCATTTGAAAACAATTACTAATGTTAAACTTAGAGGAGATAGTATTTACTTTGGCCACAAACTTATGATTTTTAACCCCTTCTTCCAAAAATTGGGTTGTACCAATGCCCTCCCCTTCCTGCCCCCTGCCCTTGAATTTTCAGATTTTTCTCACTGAGCAAACATTACTCCATAGCATAACTATGCTGAATATGCCCTTGTCTCATACAATTTCTTTACATCAATGTACTGGACTATTTATCCCCCATAGAAATGTTTACTTAATCTGGAAAACGTCAGGCCATATGGTGTACATTGTATGAATTTCATCCATCCTTTTTAACTCTTTCTGAAAGTCTTTCCCCCTCCCCTGCTACCCATTTGCTGTGGACCAGGCAGAAATGATTAAAGGGGATAGAAATCAGAAGAGGGGGCAGTTTGGGAAGGAAGCAGAAAGCAGCACAGATGGGGTACGGGAGAGACTTCTTTCTTTGCCGAACACAACATCCTATAAACCAAAGGCCAAAGAAATCTCAGGATCAAGGCAACCTTTGTGCAAAGTTAGAACAAATCCAGAATTTAAAAAAGCAAACCATATGAACAATGACCTGAAGATGAATATGACGCATTATTAATAATAACATCCCCATGGGCTACCTGAAGTGCAGAAAGACCAAATCACCTTTAGGCTCTTATTTCCCTCATCACTTCCTAGAAATAATGAAGTCTTAACTGCGTGAAGAAAAGAGCAACCAACCCTCCGGTACTTTGAGCTGAAGCAAATGTTTCTGTAATGTATCTTTCTACAGTATCTTAGTAAAAGATAGATAGCTATTTAAAATAAGCGGTATCAAGGAAGAATAAACTATTATGTTTGTGCCAATGCTTATTCATGGTTTTATAACAAGACATATCTGTTTTCTTCATATAAATCTTGACTCTATATTTAGAGTTTGCAAACAATGATTCTAGTTTTTGGCTGCCTGCCACTTCTGATGGAAAGCTGCGATAGCCGTGCTACATTACTATAACATTAAAAAAAAAAAAATTCCCAAAATTCCATGTGGAGAACTTCCTAACAGTCAAGAGGAAAATACAGAGTGTTCATATATGAACAGAGGAGAAAAGAGGGCAAAGGCTTACCAATTTCAGAAAGGGGCCTGAGCCAGTACTACAATTTTTGTCAATCTTCCTAAATTAAAGGTATCTAATGTGGCTGTAGAAACGGTACCATCTCAGGTCTTTTCTGGTCTTTTTGCTTCTAATCCAAAAATTCCCACTCTGTCTTAGCCACCCAGTCAATTCTTAAACAATGTCTGAGCAACCACCAAATGCTTAGCTAATAGTAATATTTTAACAGTATCAATAGGCAGCATCGGGTCACCGATACATTTGGGAAGCTCGAGTTCCTGGAAGAAAGGTTCTTGTTTTTTATCTTTTTTTAATATCTAAAGAGTGCTGAAAACACTAATGGGTACCAGAAAACTGTCATTAGCTTAATTTTTTTTGGTCCTAGAGAAATGGGATGGAGAAGGCAATGGCACGCCACTCCAGTACTCTTGCCTGGAAAATCCCATGGATGGAGGAGCCTGGTGTGCTGCAGTCCATGCTAAGGGTCAGACACGACTGAGCAACTTCACTTTCACTTTTCACTTTCATGCATTGGAAAAGGAAATGGCAACCCACTCCAGTGTTCTTGCCTGGAGAATCCCAGGGACTGGGGAGCCTGGTGGGCTGCCATCTATGGGGTCGCACAGAGTCGGACAGGACTGAACTGACTTAGCAGCAGCAGCAGAGAAATGGGAAAAGAAAGCTATAATCTCTAACATAAGCAATTCCATGGACTCTAGAATCTAGTAGTATTTTGGAAGTTGAGGCATTTGCTCAGGAGGATTCATTCATTCAATTATAGTATGTTCATTCATACATTCACTCAACCAAAAATCACATCCAACCATTTCCAAGCACTCTGCTTGGAAGTACTGAGGAATAGAAGCTCAGGACAGGCTCATTCTCATAAAGATCTTGCAGTCCAGGGCAGAAGGCTGCCAAGTAAACAGGTCATTGCAGTACAGTGTGATAGGGAACACACAGGCTCTATGATCTCAGTGAGTGAGGAAACTCATCTCTGTCCTGGGGTATCAGGGAAGGATACTAGAAGGAGACATCTTCTCAGCTCAGAGACAGAGGCTTGAGAGAACACATGAATAAGGTCATAAGCTACAAAAGCTGCTTTGTGTGTGTGTGGAGTAGAGAAGGGATGGAGTAATGCAGCAGATGAGGCCAAAGAGGCAGGTGGTTAAATCCTAAAGAGCATGGGACATTCAGAATACTATGACCTGTGGGGAAAGACTTCAATAGTTGTGAGGCTGCCACTAAATTCCAAGTGTTGTTATTGTTTTTTAGTCGCTAAGTCCTGTCCAACTCTTTTGAGACCCTATAGATTGTAGCCCACCAGGCTCCTCTGTCCATGGGATTTCCCAGGCGACAATATTGGAGTGGCTTGCCATTTCCTTCTCTAGGGGATCTTCCTCACCAAGAGATCAAACCAGCTTTTCCTGCATCTCCTGCATTGCAGGTGGATTCTTTGACACTGTGCCACTAGGGAAGCCCCAAAATTCCAAGTAGGAAAAGATATGGAAAGCATTGAAAGATATTTCTTAACCTAAAAAAGGGATATATATATATATATATAGAGAGAGAGAGAGAGAGAGAAAGAGAGAGAGGTGAGGAAGAGGGAAGGAGAGGGGAAGAGAGGGGAAGCAAGGGAAATAAGAAGGGGGAAGGGGGGAAGAAAAGCAAAGGGAGACAGAGAGAAAAAACTAAATAAATGTAAGTGACTAAAATGTAGCTCAGTTCCAAGACTCAAAACTATGCCCATAATTTTGACATTACATAAAAATGAAAGGTGCCCAGCAGCTCAAAGTCCTAAAATTAATTCAGGAAAACATCACCAAATCCAGCAAAAGAGAAAGAGATTTCAGAGAAGTAAGCAAAAAGAAAATGGGCATGGGGGTGGGGGAGATAAGAGGTCACGGTAAGCCAGATTTTGGTAAAACTATTATATCAATCTAAATGAACTTTGGTCACTAAATTGAATATATTGCTAGCAAACTGTTTCTTACAGGAAAAGTAAAGGGAAGCAAGGACAGCTGACATAGACACTGACACTCTAGCTAGAGTTTGAATAACCAACTTAGGTAATTTCAGGCATCACAATTTAAAAATCACATCTAGAAAATAAACAAAGTCAATTGCATTAGTTCCATTTACAACCAATGTTGTTCAGCATATCAATTAAAAACACAAAGTGCTTTTTCCACATTCCTTCTACCCAATTTTCAAATATTTATCAGTGCATTATACTGAACATTTCATCACAGTTAGTGTAGAAGTGATACAAGACTCAAAGAACACACTGAACTTTTCATTATAAAAGAGGATTAAGTAGGACAAGGATTAAATTGTTAATATCTTAAAAGCAAGAACATTAATTATTAAACAGAAGTTGTAATATATAGAGTTATCTATGAGAAGCAAAGCATGCTATTTAGCCAGTTTTTTAAATTCCTCTATTTGTAAATTTCTAATAATAGGCTTATTATGTTGTATAGATAGTTGAGAAATATATTGGTAAGTCGGATGTCATAAACAAACATAATTGACAATAAGCCTGCAAAACTGGAATCAGAACCCCACTTGGGTTACCCTGATCTCTATTTTACACAAGTCAAATTGAAAATAAAGAATAACCTATAGTATGCTTTTAAATGCTCATCTTAATAGACAGGTAGAATCAAAAGATTCATGGTAGGGGGACTTCCTTGGTGGTCCAGTGGCCGAGACGCCATGCTGCAAAGGCAGGGGCCCAAGTTTGATCCCTGGACAAGTCCCCCAAGCCACAACTTGGAATTCATGTGCTGCAGTGAAGATCCTGCATGCCACAAATGAGACCTGGTGCAGCCAAATAACAAATTAAATACTGTTTTTTAAATCTTAAAAAAGAGATACATAGTAAGGAGGTAGAAAGACGAAAGAAAGAAGAAAAGGAGAGAGAAAGGGACAGAAAGAAGGAGGGAAGGGGTAGGAAGGAAGGAAGGCTCTTTTTATGGATACTCTCAGCTCACAAATCAACTTGCCATGAAAATGTCTCTTATAGAACCATCAAAATAGACAAAAAGACTCATAGGCTTTTTCCCCCTAAAATTCAATGATACTGTTCTTTATCTCTTAGATGAATGTTTAAGGACCACGTGTTAATGTTAAGTAAGATAAAACCCATACTTCTAAAATCCTTTTTGTCTATCCGGAAACTCAATAGGATGCTCAGAAGTCTCTCAGGAAAAAATATGCAAGATTGTAAATTATGTCCTTTCAGATAAATGTTTCCTAGTGATTCGTCTTCCTGACCCACACTCTCCCCTTGCCCCAGCTGCCTGACTTCCAACTGTTGATATTTGTTCCTTGTTAGAAGAGAGACCAGAAGCAGAGGGAGGAAGCTGGGAGGTAGAAAAGGCTTTCCTATCATGTACACATTCAAACTGTAAGCATCTAGTCATTTGTATACTGGAAAGGAACACATACTGAAATCTCAACCTCGGATAAATCATACTACCCTAGCCAATTTCTTTTTCCAACTTCAACTTAATTCTTGGCTCGTTTTTCTAATATGCTGCACATCAAAGTGATTGCAAGTTATTTGACTGTGAATTTACCTCCATATTAAAAAAAAAAAAAAGACTATTCTAAAATTTACTCAATTGAGGTGTTTTGAAACTGAAGGGTTTTTTCAATCTAAAGTCCTTACAGTTTGAAAATGATTTCAAAATTATACACTCTAGTAATGGATTAAACATTGCCACCTATAGCTGAGGTTAGGTTTTCTAAAAATAGCATGCAAAATAGCATTCATACCTCCGGGGGAAAAATAGCAAAAATTTCCCCTGCAGATTCTTCTTGGTTGGCATGTGAACAAAATAATAATAATAATAATTAGTAAATAACAACAATTATGGGAGAAGTATTTATTGAGCCAGACCCTTCATACGTATCATCTCATTTAATTCTCAAAGCTTGCATATGAGATGGGTGCTACATTTCAACTTTGTAAATAAGAACAAGAATGTCAGGTGCATTAATAATTTGCACATAACTGCATTAATAAATATAAATTATTAAATAAATGTGTTAATAAATTGCACGTAAATGATGGGGTTGTCATTCAGATCCAACTCTACCAAATTCCAGAATTCATGCTCTTAAACACTATCTTCTCCTGCCTCTCCCAATTAACAGGCTTGCAGTCCCTGTTCAAACAATCAGTATGAACACTTCACTCATCTTTATTGCAGAATAACACAGGAATGTAGCCTGTAAAGCCCAAACCTCAGCTTTCTCAGCAAAAGACTGGCTCTCGGCTGTTTCTTTCTTCCCAGCGCCCTCTCAGGCACAGGATCAGCCCCTCCTGTGGACTCAGGGACATCTTGAAGCCGCATATATCTTCTAGGGTAGAACAAGGTCCCTTCTTGGCTCTGGGCTCTGTGCTGGAGCCCTTCAAGGGTTAATCCATGCCATCTCAAAGTTCAGTGAAGGGACAATCAGAACTGAACAGCAGGGATTTTAGAATGTTAATCACTGGCTCTCCTCCGATTGGCCCAGAACAAATGCAGGGTACAGTAAATTGTCCTTGTCAGCTCAGTTCACATGATGATATGCTTTATTTCTAGACATGCCTTGAATCTGTCCCTTGAATTTATGTTCAGAAAATAAACACTTCCAGACGGCAATAAAGCATTCAGTTGTGGCTGGCAATTGCAGAGCCTCAGATTCACCAAAGCTCTTTTTGTGGGGAGGTTTTAAGAGTTTGAATAGTCCAGGTTCTCAAAGTGTATTTCCTCCACTTACCAGCCTGGCAAACAAGGATGCTGTTAACAAACCAGAACCCTGATTTCATTCTTGTCCCTGCTTTTTGCTCTTGTATCCCTACTCTCTTTTTTCTCCACTTTCACCTTTAGCATTTTTCACTGCAAAGACTTTTAAATGGGGCTTTATTCAGGCAAAAGTTTCTTTTTCATCAGTTGCCAAATGAAAAGGAAGTTACTCAGCCTATTTAATCCCTGTCATAAACCAAGATAGATTATGACTGGAGAATATTACTATGCTTCCCAAAATTTAGGTAGTCACTTACCACACTCAGAATTCTGTGGAGATCTGAGTATTATTTATATTATTATTTACTCTATCATAAAATATACTTTAAGTCAATTCCCATTTCATTGCTTAATTTTGTTCTAAGCAATAAATTAGGGATTTGAGAACTGTACATATGTTTTTTTTAACACATCTAAAAATAAATAGACCACTCTTACATTATTTTAAATTCATTAAAGAATCCCTTATAATCATTATCTATACTACCATGGACCATGCATGTCATACACTTGGAGAAACACAATGCTGGAACACAATGATGCCGAAGAAGATCAAAACAATATAAATAAATAAATTGCAATAGTAATAAAGATATCAAAGTTTCGGGATATGACTTTCTTTCACGAAAGCTAAATTACACAGCTGTTTCATTTTCACATGAGGTGGCCAATGGGACAACTTATACTTAGGTGATTTTCTGATTAGATTGTGTTACGATCTCCAGGTGTTGCTGATAAATACACAGCCAGCCTGCAGTGTTAGTTTGCACCTTGTAATTTTTATGGTCACACTCTGACTCTACCTATCCTTGAATGACATCTCTTTGCAACACAAGGCTACTGAGACCTTGGCAAAATGAAACAGAGGAGGACCAACCTGTGAAAGAGGTGATAGGCAGAATATTACCAAGGGGAAATGAATTGGGTCTCGTTTCAGATTCCAGGTTTCAGGTAACCTACGGAAAGGAAATTCAGTGGTCTATTCCATTTCTAGGTGAGACTCTATAGAAGAATATGGAGCCATGGTCAATAATTGAAACAGTATGGTTGGACAGATAGTACATTGCATTAAGTATTAGCAGTTCAGTTACTAATACATAGTTTCACTGAACTGGGCGGAGTTATTTCTCCCCAGGGCTTCTCTCTTTTACTGTACTAATAGCTCTCCCTTCTTCAGGGGAGGACAATGGAAACCCATCAGAAAGTATTCTTAGAACTTTCTCATATTCTATATCAAAATACTATAACATCATTCCAGCTCAAATGTAGAACAATTTTAGTGTAAATATTGAGGTGGGATCTTACTCAAAATACATGGTTAAGACCCACTTTCCTCCAATGCAGTTTTCTCTTTGCTGTCTCTGATTTTATTTAATATTTTTAATGTAATACCACTTTCTTTAGCTTTACCTAAACTTCTCATTTCACAAAGCTTAAAAAGCTCTTATATTTTCTCAAGCTGACCTCCACAAGCGAACATCTTCCTACTAAGATATGAGCAAAATTTGAGTCATGGAAAATGAACTTTAAGTTAGAAAGGTTAAGAGGAAAGCTAATATAAGCTGTAAATGGTGACAGCTATACAAATTAGAATAGGAGCCAGAAGAATTTTATTTTAATTTTCTTTAGTTATTCAGTAACTTATTCTTACTGAGTACCACCCACACGTCAGGTACTGGCAATGCAGCAGTGTGCAAGACAGAGAAAGTCCCCACCCTCCTGGAGATTATGTCACAAACAGAGGTGAAAAGCCGAGAAATTACCAAAAAGAAAGAAAGAAATACAAGGACAATTGCAAAATCGGGATAGAAATGAAAAGGAATATCGATAGTGTGGCTAAAAATCTTTCCCTAAAGAAATCTAAGACCTAAAGGAAATGGAGCAAGCCATATAAAGAATATTCTAGACAGAGGCAATTTGTGTAAAGACCATGAACAGAAAAGAGATTGGCAGAGTAGGGGATCTGAGGTGAGACCGGGGTGGCAGTGGGGCGGGAGAACAGAAGGGCACACGTGAAATGAAGAGTTAGAAGGGCCGGTTCCTTGGAGGACCTTGACAACTTGGGGATGAGTTTAGATTTTCTTTTCTACATGTAGTGACCATCACTGAATGATTTTAATCAAGAGAAAAATTTTGCAATTGAATTTTTTTTAATTTAAATGTATTTATTTTAATTGGAGGTTAATTACTTTACAATATTATATTGGTTTTGCCGTAAGAAAATTACAGTGGCTGCTTCATGGAAGGTGGGTCAGTAGGATGACAGCAGAAGTTGGAAGGCATGTTGGAGGCTCTTGCTATATTCCAAATGAGATGAAGGAGGCAAGCTAACATTATGGAGTGGGAAAGACAAAAAAGTGATTCAAATAGTAGAGGTGGACTTGATAAATTTGCTGAAGGATGAAAGGTGAGAAGTTTGAGGAAAAAAGAGGCATCAAAGATAATTTCTAAATTTGTAACTTGAACCACTGGAAGCATAGCTGTATTTGCTGACATGCGGAAGGCAGGAAAGAAGTGGGTGAGGGAAACAACAGGCTGAATCAAAAATTTAATTTTGAACAAGTCACGGTTATTTCAACTGTGAGCCACCTGGTTGTGATGTTAAGAAGCTGGATGAGCAAGCCCAGAGCTCACTCAGAAAATTCAAGCCAAAGCCTAACTCCAAAGTCCATGCTCTTTCCATTCTGCTACAAAACCAGTAAAATAAGGCCTTCTGAGAACACTTAAGGTTTATTGCTTCTAACATTAATTTAACAATTAAACATAAAATTGCTTATAATTCATCTTTTTTTAATTCCATCATATTGCTACATGTATTCTTACAGACTTCTTTGTAAGCTCCTGTGTTAAATCCATGCTTTTGTTTTACTTTTCCAAAGGAAGTAGGAAAGTAAGCCTTAAACTTCTGATCTGCCTTAGAGTACCTAGCACAATGCGTTCCACATGTAAATAACCAATAAATGGGTAGTTAGCTTGGCAATTCATGTTGGCAAATTGCATTTAATATTAAGTTATATCCCATCATGCCTTGCCTGTTCATAATGTTTAAATGTCTTTTTTAATAAAGAAGAAATCTTTGGGAAATATTTTATTTGCTCTTCTGCAAATGGTGGTCATGAGGGCTGAGATTCCAAAAAGGCTCTAGAATCTTGTTGGGATATTATGTAGGTTACATTTTCATAATAACTTTAACTGTTTTTATTTTCACCAAATAATCAGAGTTTGATTCTTTTTGGTATCTTTAAAAAAAAAAAATCATTGGATTTCAGGAGCATTAGATTGGAAACTGGTTAAAAGAAAGAATGCTGAAAGAAGTCACTGGTTATCAGCTCAAAAATTAGTTGATGGCCTCTGGATCTAAGTGACACTAGTGTTCCATAAGTTCATTAACAACCTTAACGCTGGGGTGAATAGCAGGGAGGCAAATTTATCAAAACCACATAATTACTCATACACTAAGTACAGATGTAGTCAAGAATAAGGAGAGAGAAGAACTTCAGAAAGACCAAAAGCAGTTTAGTAATTAAGCTCCACAATGGCGAATGGAATTGAGTGTAGCAAGTTCAAGGTAAGACCTAGTGGAAGAAGCAATTCAGACTACTCATACGCAGAACGCTAATGGCATCTGAATTACCCACAGCCTCTCAAGAAAGAAATGGAGACGCCACCATCAATAGCTCAAAAGTATGTTGGCTTGACATACAGGAAAAGATTAAAAAAAAAAAAAAATAGGATGTTGGGTTGTATTAAGAAGAAAATTGAGGACAATGTGAAAAATAATACATTTTTGTTATATATGAAAACATCTTAAATGTCATTCAGGAAATACAGAATTAAAAAGTCACCCTTAATGTTTCCTCTAGTTATGAAGACTTCATCTTTTTAAGAAGGTAAAAGGGAAACATGGTTGGGGGGTATGGGAATCTAAGAACAGTAAAACTATCCAAAAAATTGTTAGAATTCCATACTGAAAACACAACAGATTTCATGTCTTCAGAAAAGCAGGCAAAACAGTAAGTGAGAAGAGATTGTGAATGGGAGAAAGAAGGTGAACGTGAATTTTTCATTGTTTTCTAAGTATATGTGGATGTACGAGTATTCTGGCATAAAAAGATATGACATGGTGAATGGATTTTTACAACAGGCCTTATTTAGACAGACTGGAAGCTGAGCTGGAGATCAGAACATACATGTCGCCTTACATGACACTCCTTATCCAAACCTTGTTATCCATTGTAATGTCTTTGTTATGTGTTCTAAAAAGAAAAGGCATTTTTAGTTACAGAGTATTTTTAACCATTAAGAGCCTACTGGAATGCTTGACAGGAAATATATTCATATAGAGAAATGATGAGAAAATATATGAGCACACATTTGCAACAGAAGAGTCTGTGATAAGGTTATTTTACAATTGGGCTGTCACTGCAACTATCTGAATCCAGTGGGGTCTAGGATATTTGTAACTATTAACATTAACAGGTGTTCATTCAGGATTGAAGAGAAGAAGCATGGTATATCAGATAGCCATGGTGAGAAAGAGACCACTCTCAAAGTGAGAATTTGAACAGAATTTTTAAAAGGAGTTATTTGAAATTTGTGTTAAGGAAGCCATGAAAGAGCAGTATACACCTAGTAACAGCAGTTTCTCTACCACCCCTTGGCCTAAAGAGGCTAGCGGAAGGAGCAGATGTCAGAAGCTAGAAAGAGTAGCTTTGTGAAAGCAATTCCCGATAGGATACAGTTCTTCATCAGTAGAACATAGCTGCATAGAGCAACCTGGCAGAGAGAAGGGACTGGGGGCAAAAAGTACCCCAACCTTTACCTCGCTCCAGGGCATCTCATTGGCTCAGAGCTCAAAAGAGCTTATTAATAATGTTTACAAAGATCAGGCTTCCATGTATAGAACAAGGAGAAGAAAAGCAAAGGGTGACTCTGGAAGGGTAGCAGAGATAACTGGCACATGTCCTTGTCAATCTTTTAATCTCCAAGATTTAAGAGTATCTGGCATATAGCAAATGATCAATGACACTTCAATGAATGAATGAGTAAAAGATAAAAGCACTAAGTTGTGTACTAGCAGAGAAAACAGTGAAAGTATTAGTTGCACAGTCATGTCTGACTCTTTGTGACCCCATGGACTGTAGCCCACCAGGCTCCTCTGTCCATGGAATTCTCCAGGCAAGAATATTGGAGTGGGTAACTATTCCCTTCTCCAGAGGATCTTCCGCACCCTCGGAGTAAACCTGGGTCTCCTGCATTGTAGGCAGCCTCTTTACCATCTGAACCACCAGGGAAGCCCCAGCAGTAGAGGATACTCTGATAATTGGAAAGTATGTGGACATTATGATTTTCATGACATCAACACAGTCATTATGATAGGAGGAATTAAGTATGGGTGTGAAATGGATTTCCCCCCCAAAAAGGCATTTAATATAGTTGAAATAAACAATTAGCAATTACCATGAATTTAAACATTCTCAAAGAACAGAAAAAATATATATCTGGCTGAAGATCAAATTGACTTGGTTCTTTAAAATAGCTATTTGCTATCAACTGAGCATGTCCTTATTCCCTTTCTTCATGTACTTAAAGTTACAATAATTTGAATTATTGGTTTGCAGTGGTTACTGTGTGGAGGAACTCTCAAGAACTGATTGATGACATTGATGATGTACTTTAAATGAAAGGTATCTATCTAGGTATCTATCTAAAATAGCTTCCTATTTTAGTGGAGTGCTGTTTTGATAATTTTATTCACCAAGTTTTAGAACATAATTTTTTTGTAAAAATGTCCAAATCTTGAAACTCCAGCATGTCCCTCTACACAGAAAATAAGCCCCTTCTTTCAATCTACATTTCTTTCTACTTCAATCCCAGTGCCTTTGAATCCTGTACAGTGGCTCAGCATTGAGGCTTTACATTTCCAAACAACACTGCCTCTGAGTTTACACCCCTTCTCAGCTTTGTAATACCTGATTTTTTTTTACTTGAAACACTTGAAGTGAAATTCTCTCAGACACAGGGTGTACTTTTAGTGCACAAATAAATACTAATACAACAACAGGCAATTTGGAACATATATTTTTATAGTAAACAAGCAAACAACCTGTGCTATTAGAACACTAGAGAAGTGCTATTTCATCTTAAATTCAACACCTTCTTTGGCCAAGTGGCCGTTGCTCTTGATGATTTGAAAGGCAAGTGCTCTTTTGTCTAATGTGATTTCTCTTTGTTTCTGTTTCCTTTACAGAGCTTCAGGTGTCTACTCTATTTTATTATTCTTCTTTGTGCACTGTCTTTATCTCCATGAGTAGATGACAAAGTCCTCTAAGCCTGAAGATGGACCTCACCCATTTTGTTGTCCCTGCAACACCCACTGGAGCACTTCCTTAGCATTTATAAATTTTAAAACTTGCATAATCTCCCCATTGATCTCTCTTTCTCACTCTCTCCCTTCCTCTCTCCCACTCTCCTTTCTTATCTTTCCCTGAAAAATTTAGTAGCTGCTACAACTGCAAAGATAGTTAATTCAGGAAAAAACAATACTAAAAAGTATTAATACATGCTGCTTATAAAGCTTAAATCATTTGTCTGCTCCAAATCAGCTTCTAACTATAAATATTCCCAGGAAACCTCTTGCCAAATAAGCTCTGGCTTGGAATCACAAAGGAATGAAGTCCATGAAGAATAAGGGGCTTGTATCAGGGGATCTCACAGGATACATTGGATTTCCTGAAGCCACACACCACAAGGAATGAGATTTTGCAGAGAAGAAACCAAATGGGGAGATGTTTTCTTGTTTTACTAAAGTTCCGTAAAGGCAAGAATAACAAGGATTATTGTTATTCTTATATTGACAATGACAATAGAAACAACAGCGAACATTCACTAATCATTCACTATTTGCCAAACTGTATTCTAAGTGAACACCTTATTAGCTCATTTATTCCTCACAACCCCCTCTGGCTTCTTTCTGTTATTACTGACTGTAAATCCAGCACCTAGCACAGTACACAGAAAATAGTTTTGAAAAAAAAAAAAAAAAACCTTGCTAAATTCACAGTGCTCTCCAAGTTTATTTTTGCTAAGTAAATAGCTATATAGATGGATTATTTAAATATTCTGAAATAAATGATCACCTAGAGTTTGGGAAATGCCATTAAACACATGAAGTTTATGACCGTTTCTGCCACAAACAACATGCAATTTTGGCCAGGCCATTGTGCCTTTTTGGACTTTTAATTTTCTCTCCTATAAAATCAGGAAATTAGATGATCTTGAAGATATGGTCTCACTCAATAAACGGTATGATTATGAGTTGATCTGAGTTAAACTTTTCAAGATGGGTTTTGAAATAACCAAACCTAGAGGGCCCATAGGGATATGATTTTTCTTTATAAAATTATTTATTTTATATGCATTGAGGCTCAATAATGGTCACTAAAACTCTCTTTACTATATTTTCCAGCTCCAAATGAAAGATGTAGATATGATATCACCTCTATGGATGTCACAGAGCTAGAGTCAATTGTTACTTCTTTTCCAGAAACCTTTTGCTTCTACCCTCAAGCAGTCCTGTTCTCTACTCCCATGGGCTAATAGCTGAACATGTGCCTTACAGAAAAAGCAAGTCTGGATTCAGAACTTTCACACCAGCATGTCAGTTTACTTCCTGCCTGCCTAAATTTCAAACCCTACATATCCTTTTTTCAACTCAAAGCACAGGGTATAAACGTTTCAAATATTCATCAGACAATTCAGTCATGAATTGAGTGTGAGCCACTACTGGTCTAAAGCTGGTTGGAGACATCTGATATATAAGAAATGCTTCCAAATGGGTTATGAACAACCATTCCTTCCCAATCTCTAAACTCTATCTCTGTGTTAACCCATAACAACAGAAAGATCTGTATCTGAGCCACATAACCCCATCTTCCCTCACTACTTCTGCTGAATTAAGATTTATATTGATTCTTCAATGTTGTAATTCAGAGAAATAAGATCCATCAGAACATTGAACTTAAATAATAGCAGAAATTTTGTCTGCTTCATTAACAAGCATTCCTTAAAGACAAACTTGTAGGCCTTAGGTCTTTTGGGGGAAAAATTTTGAGAGCATCTACTCATATTTCAAGGAGGTAAAAGAACCTGGCCCAGAACTGTCTCTGGATTGTAGGATCTTCTTTCTGAAAGATGTTATCAGTTGACATATGTGGGGAAACCCAACTAGCTATTCCCAAGTCACAGTTCCTTTTCCTTCTGGGAACCAGCAACATTACATTTTCTGGCTTCCCTTGTGGTTGGGTGTGGCCAGTGGCATTTGGGCAGAGGTGATTTGCTTCTTCTGTGCCCTACATGGTCCATACTTTTCCTTCTCTTGACTGCACCCAGATTCAGATGGTTCAGCAGACAATTCTGCTACAGTTATATGCTGTTATTCAATAATTCAAGAATTCTATGGTTAAATAAGTTTAGGCAAGTCTAGGCCAAGCAAAATTAAAGTGCTTTGGATAATTTTAAAATTCAAATATAATGTCCTGAGTCTCTAGGAAGGCACTAAGCCATTAAGAATTCCTCAAATTTTAGTCTCAGAAATGTTTGTTTTCTGCAAAAAAAGAAAAAGAAATCACCTTTCAGGCAAACAGAAATTAAAGTAAAAGTGGAATTAGCAGAGGCATGGGAACGAGGTGGAGGGATATTCACTTCTGATGCCCTTCAATTAAACCATGGGTCACATCCAAAATGCTTCAAAGGCAATAATAAATATAAACACAAATGCATCCATTAGGAGCAGGTTCCTAGCAACTGCCATTTTTAAGGAGTGATCTTTAGTGATTTCAATGGTGAACTCAAAATTTCAAGATTTCTCACGTAGTTTTCCTACAGAATACTAACAATTATTTTATTTTCATTATGCATACTACAGAACACCAGTCTTGATACTGTAATAATTTCTGAGCACACCTGTCACTTCCTGTGTTCTCCATATTGCTAGAAAATACAGATGTACTTGTGTAGTGTGATGTGCTGGGAAAAGTGATGAAACATGAAGCTGGGTAGATGGATTTACCCCAGCATGTATGGGAAACCACCATAGTACTTAACTATTCCATCACCACATCCTTTAAAATGAGTTCTATAATCCACTTAGTGCTAATATGGAGCATCACACTATCAAATGTGTATTCAGAACGTGAATCTTGCCTTCCTGGACAAGATGCTAAATCCAATATATCATGTCCATAAGGCAGAGTTGGAGAGGAAAAAAAAAAAAAAACTGCCTTCATTTCACAACCACATAGTAGATGGAATAGTATGAGACACAGTCATGCCAAAGCCGTATTAGCTACATTACTAACAAATCATTCATGTAAAGAAGTCAGTCTCAGAGCTTTTTAAACAATCCATTGTCTGTGTGACCTCAACTGAATGGAATTATGTGATACTTTACAAATAAATCCTTGTGTCTAAAATCCAACTCTTTTCTTTTTCCTCTGTTCTGTGGATGGCAAATTATTTTGTTCAAATTATCACACTGACTTCTTCAACTTGCTAATCCTTCACCTCCTCATTGTGAATGGTCAGAGAAGCAAGGTAATGATGGTGATGATGACAACAGCAACGACAAAAACAACTATATCTATAGGACTCTTAAGATGTGCTAGATGTGCTCTGTGTATGCAGCATCACCTCACTGAATCCTCATGATATTCCCACTAGGTTTATTATCCCCATCTTTACAGGTAAGGAACCTGAGATATAGAGCAACCAGGGACTATCTGAAGCTCACATAGCCAATATGGAAAAGACTTGAGACAGAGGCTCACATTTTGACAGAGACAGACATATTTCCTGGCATCAGCATAGGTTTTAATTTGGTTCTACATTTTATAGCCCTTTGACCTTGGGCAAGATATTTGATTGTTCTGACTTTCAGCTTTTTTATCTGGAATGTGGAAAGAATAATCCAGGTTTTATGGGGTTTTCTTTATTTTTTTTTTTGGTATTGGTGAGAAATAAATAAGATACAGTCTATAGAACACATGACATCAATTATTGTGTTTTAGTTGCTCAGTCATGTCCAACTCTTTGTGACCTTATGCACTATAGCCCATCAGGTTCCTCTGTCTCTGTCTATGGAATTCTCCAGGCAAGAATACTGGAGTGGGTGGTCATTTCCCCACTCCAGGGGATCTTCCCAACCCAGGGGTTGAACTCGGGTCTCCCATATTGGGTGCAGATTGTTTGCTGTCTGAGCCACCTGGGAAGCCCAATGAAGCACGTCAATTAAGTACTTAATAAATGATAGCTGCTGTTACTAACTATCGTTTCCTAATGATAGGAAATAGTCCCATTAAAAGTGATAATATTTGAGGAGAGTAGCAGGCAAAGCTGGAGTGGGGAGAAGGAGGGGAGAGAGAGCATTCAATCCAAGGAAAGGCTGGCTTTGCTTTCAAAATCAACTTGCATAGCTCCCAGGAAGCTGACACCTGGATGTCCAAGCTCAGGATCTACGATGCCCCCTGGTGGTCTGAGGGTCCTCTGGACCTGGGGATTAAGAACAGCTTTATCTCATTGTATAGGTGGGTGTCCAGAGCTACTTAGAGAAAGGGGCTAAATGGGAAGCTGCCCCTCAGCAGGCAGCTGCCTGGGTGCCCTGCTTCTATTCAACACTAACTTTATTAAGATATCAGAGTCGGAGCATGTAGGTGGCTGCAGGGAAAACCGTGAGTGGGCAAAAAGGTGGGGGGAGGCACTTAATAAAAGATATTTCTTTTCCTTTTTTTAATCTAAGTCTGGCAGGAACACCATTAAAAGGTGATTGAAAGTTGGTGATTTTTTTTTTAAAGAAAAAGCACTTTCTCCTTCTAAAGAGAAAAGAAAGATGCCCATTTTTCCCAATTCAATCAGTGCACAGAATGTTTTCCTCTAGGTATTCATCCAATTAACTGGTCAGACAGCTGGAATCTGATACAGGGAATAAACAATTCTTCAAAGAGAAGCCACTCAGCGCTTTTCTTTGAGGAACTCTCTCCCCCCAAAATGCACCCCTCCTCGCTCCCTCTTTCCTTTTTTCCCCCTTGTTCCCTATAATTCCAGGTCTGGCCTGGATGTCACAGCTTCAGAACTGAGAACTGTCATCTGTGGTCTGCCACTCTCCCCACCGTGCCAGGAATGACACTTTAGTTCTGTGTTAATTGCCCTACTGCAGCTCGGCTATCAGCCAGGGCCTGTCTCAGATTTACTGATTGCAGACGTGAGTGGAGTGAGTGAGCAAGCATGCAGGGGTCGGGGCTCTGAGGGACCAAGTTCAAGGGCACCGAATGGTACAGACACATAAACAAGGGAATGGTATGTAAGCAATAAAGACATAAAGGTTAGGATCAGGGCTGGCAGTACAATAAACAGCTGTGATAACCCAGTTTGTTTATAGATAAAGAATTTACAGTAAAATCCTCAACTTGCAGCCTACATTTAACACTTTAAGAGACATATAACTTCTTTATATATTTGCTAGCTCCATCATCACACTCTGCAAACATCTGTGGCCATCTCAGGGATTTTTCTCCCCTTTCTTTCCAACATTAGAAGTGTACAGTCATCACAAGATCTAGAAATAGAAGCCAAATCCAAAATCTCAGTGTTTGCTAGCAGCAGCTACAAATTCCAAAAGACAGCTACTTCTAGCTGCTACTGTTCTGGTGTCCCATTCAAAATCTCTTATTTTTCAAGCTGCAAAGTGTTCTTTTGCACTCCATTTTTCCTAATATTATTTTAATATACATAAGTAGAATAAGTAAAATTTCATTACGACACCTATGAATTTGACTCTATGTATGTTGTCCTAATTCTTTTTTTAAAAGAAATGGATTTCAGAGAATAGCCAAGCATTTGGTGAAAGTACCACGGCCAGTGCTTCTTAACTGTCCTAGGAGGCCCCCATCAGAAGTACAATATATTGTACTGTAACTATTGATCCAAATGGCTACATTTCTAAAGCAGAAAATGATTGTGTAGTGAGAGCAGTGCAGAGGGGCAGTAAAATGCCCTCCAGTATATAAAGACATAAAGATTAAAGTCACCCTGTAGATTCCCTTTAACTCCTCCAAATCCGCTGTGTAATGTGTTCTTTTAGGATAAATCAGAACTTGGTACAAATTAACATGACAGGGATGGCGTTCGTAAATAAAAATGCTTCACAGCATTGTCCAGAGCCGACCAAGTTCATTTTGCTTTAAATACATGGCGAGACTGTTAATTAAAACCCCAGATGTCAAAAAAGGAACATCTGACTATCTTGAAGGCAAAACAACACCCCCCAGATTTGTCAGACAGAACACGTATTCTGGGTAAGGAACTGAGACATCAGTACACAGGATGCCCTACAGTGCTAATCCCAACAGTTTTCAAGGCTATGGTTAGTCTTCAAATTCTATAAAGTTAGAATGTTTTTCAAAGGACAGGTGGAACCTGATGAATGATATTTTCAATTGTGCTTTGCTGAAGGGTGCTTCTTGTTTAACCCTTTGTTGTATCTGCCTTCTGCTGGAGTAAGCTGTCACTTAAATGGTTTTTAGATGAATCATATTTAAATAATACACCATACAGTTTGGTTTTTAAGAGTTATGATCAAATTAGCATTTAAGTTATTGTGTGATTGGAAAGAGGAGTCTTTCTGGCTTTGATTTGGTTTCACGTTAGAAAGACATACATATTTTAAAATAGCCTCAGAACACAGATGACTGAGCCAAGACTTGCACTAAACATATTGAAGTTTAGGGTTATTATTTGTTATTACTTTAATTAATAAAATAGCTTGTTTTAACCAGTGTTTCCCTGTGTGTTGAAGTACCAGTTTGTGTCGAAAGGAATCTATACATTGACTGTACTTACAAAGATCTAAATGAAAAAATTTAATGACTCTGTGGGTACAAGTCTTGGCCTTAAAAGTAGCAAGCAGATTGCCATTTATAGTTCAAAACATTCCAATTCCTTGTGAAGGCCTGTGATCTGCAGGGGAAAATGTTACATGGAGTTGGAGGTACCCTGTGTTCTCTCCCACCTCCATCACTCACCTCCAAGCAGATGCTCTGGGTGAACCAGGTTGTGGTGAGAGCTGGCAGGCTGGATTCTCTCTGAGGAGAGAGGCAGAAGGAAGCACGGCTGGAGGGAGCTTCCCAGGCCACAGGGAGACCACCAGTGCCTACAGCTGCCCTGACCTGACAATATTTCAGCACTTAGAAGAAATGAAGAACTCCAGCAGGAAAGAAACAGAGACAGAGAGATAAGAGCTCAGGAGAAGGGAGGGAAATAAAATTGGAAAAGGAGAGTAAGGCAGGCAGCATGTCCCTCCTTCTTCCTCAAGGCAGTTGTACAAGAAGAAATTCCATCCTCCTTTGAAATGAAATACATTTCATGATGCCATTGCATGATGTGATTATTTAGGTGTTCACTAGATTCTCTGATAAACACAAACAAACAAGACATGCTTACCAGTTATGCATTTGAATACTGGACAAACCCTTCTCTGAAAAGCTCTCTGGGGCCAGGGGCACCAAAGAATCTGCATTGAGTAGCACTCTGGCATTCTTCCTTCCCTCCTTTCTTGGGTCTATCAGAGCCATTGTGAAGACTTGGGACCTGGGATGTAACCATATAGCTGAGAACTTTACAGCTGAGGTTTGAAAATGATGGTCCTCTGACCCAGTGAGTACTGTGTTACTACAGAAGTTTGTATTCTATTAAAATTCAATAAATGACCAAGATCTGGACTAATCCCCTGCCAGGTTCATTTACATTACAGGTTCCTGCTATTTTCCCAATGCCTTTTGCCCTGCCCTTCTTGCTACATATGGAAAACCTATATTAAGATGGTTGTCATGGCAATGAAAAGATTTGCATGTGTCTTATCTATCTACTTAAATACCTTCTTATGGTTTATAACTACTATAATACCTCCTTCCAGCTCCACTCATCACTAATTTAGAGTTAGCTTGGTGTATCTGAGGTCACTGATTCCATCTGAAGCATGTTGTCTAGACAACTCTAAAGTCACTGACCATGGGGGTAATTGCTTTATGCAAATAAAAAGGGTGTAGTAGTGATTCGTGCCATGGCCAACCTTGAAATCTAAATGGATAGCTGTGACCATGTCCCTTCTAAAGATATTTATTTCAGGATAAGGAAAATACAAAAGAGAAAAGAACTTTGAGTTTCTTTTCTCATGCTCAGAGCTTTTCTTCTTTGTCTCCTTCCTTGCCAAACTCTACTACTTTCTGAAGTTGAATCATCATTTTCAAGGTTTGGACTATAAATGCACTCAGTATAAAATGTTGTAGAGAGTTTGTCTTGATGTAAAAATTGCAGGTCCAGTAAGATTCTGATTTATTTGTGTAAGATCCTCAAGGTTCTCTTCTTTAGTCTTCCCACCTTGTAAGTTCCACTTATTTTTCCTTAGCACAATTCTCATTTGGCAAACTAAAGAAATACAATCTTAATTATAAAAAGCACCGGACTTCCCTGGTGGTTCAGTGGTAAAAAACCTACCTGCCAGTGCAGAGGACGTGGGTTTGATCCCTGGTCCAGGAAGATCCCACATGCTGCGGAACAACTAAGCCCATGTACCACAACTACCGATCCTGAGCTCTAGAGCCCAGGAGCGACAGCTACTGAGCTGGCATGCTGCAAATCCTGAAGCCCATGCACCTTGGAGCCTGTGCCCCACAAGAAGGGAGGCCACCACATGTGAGGCCCATGAGCCACAAAGAAGAGGAATCCCCACTCACTGCAACTAGAGAAAACCTGCATGTAGCAATGAAGACCCAGTGCAGCCAAAACTAAATAAATACAAGTTTTGAAAAAGCATAGCTCACATTTGTAGTGGGTTTTCCAGGTGGCACTAATGGTAAAGAAGTCGCCTGCCAATGCAGGAGACATAAGAGATGTGGATTTAATCCCTGGCTTGCGAAGATCCCCTGGAGTAGGGCATGGCAACCCAATCCAATATTCTTGCCTGAAGAATCTCATGGACAGAGGAGCCTGGTGGGCTATAGACCATGGGGTCACAAAGAGTCAAACACAATTGAAGCAACTTAGCACAGCATGCACATTAGTAGTAAAATACCATTAAATGACCCTTTTCTGAAGGGAAAATACATAAACCTAAAGGAGACCCCACCTCTATACCCTTCAATAAACAAATAGCACAGTGCACTGGGTGTGAGACCAACTTAATCACATTTGATCTTGTCCCATCAAAGATGCGGCTCCTATAGGCCTCTTTGGATAAAACCTACTTTTAAATGTTTCCTAAGACCTACTCCCTGGTGGCTTAGAGGTTAAAGCCTCTGCCTGCAATGCGGGAGACCTGGGTTCAATCCCTGGGTCAGGAAGACCCTCTGGAGAAGAAAATGGCAACCCACTCCAGTATTCTTGCCTGGAGAATCCCATGTACAGAGGAGCCTGGTGGGCTACAGTCCATGGGGTTGCAAAGAGTCGGACACGACCGAGCGACTTCACAAGACCTACTCATTAACATTCTTTTAGTAAAGTGTGGTTCAGAGCTCATAGAGATTAAAAAAAAAAAAAAAACAAAAAAACTTATTTAGAAAGTCTAGTGGTTGGAGAAGGCAATGGCACCCCACTCCAGTACTCTTGCCTGGAAAATCCCATGGATGGAGGAGCCTGGTAGGCTGCAGTCCATGGGGTCGCTAAGAGTTGGACACGACTGAACAACTTCACTTTCACTTTTCACTTTCATGCATTGGAGAAGGAAATGGCAACCCACTCCAGTATTCTTGCCTGGAGAATCCCAGGGATGGGGGAGCCTGGTGGGCTGCCGTCTATGAGGTCGCACAGAGTCGGACACGACTGAAGCAACTTAGCAGCAGTAGCAGCAGCAGTGGTTTGGTAATACAACGATTTTCCATTTGCCTTTGAATTCTGTGCCAAGCTCACAAGCAAGAAATTCTTACAGATATTTGTAGGCCTAGGTAATGTTACCCTGCTCTCGGAGTAGCACATTAAGGGCCATTTTACCCTGACAATAAAGTGAGACTGTGTTTACATATTGGACTACAATCACTGTTTGACTAATCTGTAAAGGGTAGATTTTTCTATTGCATTTCAATAGCTCATCTACTTCAAACTGTTGTGAACTTTCTAAAGATGTGTTTTCATTTATAATAGCAGATCTTGCAGTGTGGTAATCTGGAATTGAAGTTTCAGTGACAGATTCATTCAACTAGCACTTTGCATGAGGCATTACTGCAAACATTATTTTTTTTTTTATAAAAAAAAATATAAAAGTGACAAAACCTTCCAAAGATAATTTCTGCAATTTAGTAAACTAAGGACTTCAAGTCAGGCATCAGTTTCTGGGTGTTTTTCATAATGGATTTCACAGCAGATGACCTGACAGGCAATCTCATGATCTGAGCAGCGCTTTGCAGCGTATATACAAACTGCCGTCAGAAGCGCTGGGAGTCACCCTTCCTTTCACATGACATGCCTGCAAGTTAAGCACAGCAAATGTCCAGAGGTCCAGGCTGACCCCTTCACCTCCCGTCTGGGAAACATTCCTGCTCTGAGCCATTCATTCCTGACAACAAACAGAGCAGGGGCATGGGGCTTGTTTTCAAAGGCCAGCAGAAGCAGGGACGAATGAAGCATATCTAGCACCACAATCGCTGGCAAGGACTGTGAATCATATTGTCACCCTGTGCCCTAGAAGGGGAGAGTAGAGAAGAGAAGAAAGAGGAAGATGAAAGGGAGGAAGAGGTAGGTAGCAATACCAGATAAAACAACTCTACCTTTTGCTTCCTCTAATTTGCTGCCTTCTCTCCTCCAGCTTCTGCCGTACCCATGTCTACCACACACATCACAAGTCTACTATACTGTATACAAGTATATGATATATGCGGCACTCTGCTCAACTTAATGGTTTAAGTGAAAAAACACCAATTTCTATAGAAGTTTTGAAGTATGGCTGTCCATATCACAGCAATGACTTCAAATACCCAGTTCTTCCTCCAAAAACAATTATTTCTTTGTATTTCCTTACACTTTATAATCTTTTCCATTTATTGCATTATAATCTTGAGGCTTTATCCTTAGCTTTTCTATCACTCTGCAGTATCTGGGACTGCATAAAAGTTGGACACTGCATTTTTCCAAAACTAGAACTGTTTGTATTTATCTGTTGTTGAACAAATGAATCTATTTGTGTCGTGGGTAGATGCAAGTCATTTCTGCCCTTGCAAAATAAAACACAGAATTGACTAAGCTGAAAATATAATTTTACCTAAAAGTACATGGTCCTCTATGTTATTGGCAATTTTTATCTTTTTCCAAAGAGTCCACTTCACTGTGAAATCTCTAGCCAATGGGCAATCATTTTAATCAAATAGAACCAGTTCATTTGTATCATGAGAATGGTCTGGAATGTCAGGAAAAATAAAAATGTCCTAGTGAAGGATTCAGGAGAAGAATACTGTTGTTCTAGCCTTGGCACTTACTAGTATCACTGTGATCTCTAACTTTTCATAAAATAGAAATAGCCAATTTACAGCTGGACAGGTCACTTATTCTCTTTTGATGACACTTGTATGTGGAAATGTTTTGAAGCAGATGAATGGATAAGAAAGCTGTGGTACAAACACACAATGGAGTATTACTCAGCCATTAAAAAGAATACATTTGAATCAGTTCTAATGAGGTGGTTGAAACTGGAGCCGATCATACAGAGTGAAGTAAGCCAGAAAGAAAAACACCAATACAGTATACTAACGCATATATATGGAATTTAGAAAGATGGTAATGATAACCCTGTATGCGAGATAGCAAAAGAGATACAGATATATATATACAACAGTCTTTTGGACTCTGTGGGAGAGGGAGGGGGAGAAGACTTGGGAGAATGGCATTGAAACATGTATAATATCATATAAGAAACAAATCGCCAGTCCAGGTTTGATGCAGGATACAGGATGCTTGGGGCTGGTGCACTGGGATGACCCAGAGGGATGGTATGGGGAGGGAGGTGGGAGTGGGGTTCAGGATTGGGAACACGTGTACACCCGTGGCGGATTCATGTTGATGTATGGCAAAACCAATACAATATTATAAAGTAACTAGCCTCTAATTAAAATAAATTAATTTTTTTAAATGCATGGTAATAACCATCAGAACAGTTTATCACCATCATTCCATTGTAGACCACTCAACTGCCAGATTGACAGTTACAAAATACAAATAAATTTTAAAAAATATGATTGATTTTATGACTAGTCACAACATTTAAATAGGGAGATATTACTATTAATAGTAGTTATCTTATGAATAGATAAATATGTAAATATCCCAGGTTAAATAATAAGAATAGGAAATATTAAGTTCTAAACCAAAGTAAATTAGTAGTTTTATTTTTTTCAAAGATATCATTCAGAATTCAGAGAGGGAGCCATAAGCTCAACTTAATTTTTCAAAAATCTTGAGAAAATAAAATAGTAATGTAGCTTATTTTGGTTTATATTGTAAGTCTTCTGGAAAAAGAAAATCAGACCACTCTCAGTATATTCTGCTGAATCATTTTATGCTACTTGGAAGTTTTAAATTATCTGAATACTTTCCTATTCAGATTAGTGCCTAGGCCAAAAGTTTTGTTTTACAACTATGTATCCAATTGATATACATTCTTCTGATAATTATTCCCAAAGTAATGTTTGGGTTTACTTTATTAAGCTATTTGCAAAGACCTCTGAGAAAGGAATAGGAAACAAAAATGTTAGCTATCCTTCAGAACAACACATTTATTTGAAATTAAATCATCAGAAACTACTCTTGTGATAAGTGTTTTGGAGAACTTAAGCAATTAGCTCCACATAGTCAATAGGACTTCAACTATATTTCAATCCTATTAATATGGAGATCTCAGAAAAATATTAAATTAAATCCCTGATTAACAGACCTCACTTGGTGTTTCATAAATTGTCAGATAAGGAACTGGAATCCTTGGGATCCGGTGAGTCCTAGATTCAGTGGCAAAATCAATGTCTACAGGCACCATTCTCTTCCTGTACAACAGTTTATGATTTGATTCAAAATATATTAAACTGTAGATGGGCAGGGTTGAAGTAGCAAATACTGCCCAGTGTTGGTGAGGGCATAGAAGAAAATAATCTCTCCAGAGAAGGAGACTAAATATCCTCAGTGTATTTGGAAAAGTTTGGCACTACCTGGTAAAGTTGATTTTGCAGATATCCTTCAATTGTTTAATTCCACTTTTAAATGGAGAAAGTCTTGGTCACCAAAAGACATTTCCCAGAATTATTTATAGTAGTATTGTTCATAACAGTCAAAATATTAGAAAATAAATATCCATAGGCTATAAAATGAATGCATTTATTGTTGTATACTTATAAAATGAAGTACTGGTGCTGCTAAGTCACTTCAGTCGTGTCCGACTCTGTGCGACCCCATAGACGGCAGCCCACCAGGCTCCCCCGTCCCTGGGATTCTCCAGGCAAGAACACTGGAGTGGGTTGCCATTTCCTTCTCCAATGCATGAAAGTAAAAAGTGAAAATGAAGTCATTCAGTCGTGTCCGACTCTTAGCGACCCCATGGACTGCAGCCTACCAGGCTCCTCCATCTATGAATTTTCCAGGCAAGAGTACTGGCATGGGGTGCCATTGCCTTCTCTGAAAATGAAATACTAAATAATGGTAAAAATGAATTAAATGCAGCTACAAACATTGGCATGTATGAATCTTTAAAAACTAACAGTAGATGAAAGAAACAAGTCACCAAAGCATATATACAATATGAGTCCGTATGTATAAACTTCAAAAAATAACATTATTTAGGGAGCTAAACAAATGTAGGAACACTAAAAAGAAAAGAAAATATTTTTAGAAAAAGTCAAGTATTAATAGCAGTTATCTTATTATGCGGAAAGGACTCATTGGTAAAAGATGTTGATAAGAATAGAGTAGATAAAAAAATCTCAAAAAGATCAAAATTTATGTGTTGAAATATTAGTCCCTAGCACCTCAAAACATGGCTGTATTTGAATGTAGGACCTGATAAGTTCAAAGGCCATTAAGATGGGCCTTACTCCAATGTGACTGGTGTTCTTATGAGAAGGGGAAATTTGGACACACATAGACTTCAGGGATGTGTGCAAAGAGGAAAGGCCAGGTGAGGACAAAGACAGTCATCTGCAAGCCAAGGAAAGAGGTCTGAGGGGAAATCAAACCTGCTGACACCTTAACCGTGGACTGTTTAGCTTCCAGAACTGTAGAAAATACATTTCTGTGGTTTATGCCACTCAGTCTGTGATATTTTGTAAAATACACAGATGTAAACAAAAGTAGGAAAACTATAAAGAGGAAGAAAACAATTATACAAAATTTAAGTAGCAGTTATATCTTGATGGGGAAGGGAGGCATTGGTAAACACGTGATTGATAACACAGAGTATATGGAAAATTCCCCAAAGATCATGCAGCATGAGAAGCACAAAGTCCGCCAGTCCCTATGGGGCTGGTGGAGTTGGGGAAGGGAGTTGTTGGGGGCAGGCATAAGAAGAGGAGGATAAAGGCCAAAGGACACTGAGAAAAAGACATTAAAAAGCTAGGAAAACCAGGGAAGTGAGTTGACTTTTAGAGGTAAGAAGTGTGGATCAAATGGCCAAGGATGACAAATGATGACAACTGGATGATGCTGATTAAGTAAGTAACCAGGGAGTCATGGGGGCAAGTGTTAGGGCCATTTCAATGAACAGCAAGGGCAGAATCTGATCAACATGGACTGTGGAAGAAATGAGAGGTAAGGAAGAAGAGAACAAGTTTTGCAGACTCTGAAGAACATGACTGTAAAGATAAGATGTGAGCTAGAGCAGTAGCTGGTGGGGAACTTTGAACTATAGAGATTGTTCATTTCTGTTTTAAGATTAAGAGCGCCTAGAACTGGCATTTAATGACAAGAAAAATCAGTGGAGAATAAAACTGAAACTATAGAAGGGAGAAGTCTTCATCAAAACATAAAAATGAATTCCCTCTCTAGTTAAACATAGCTGAAGTTTTTTGTTTTTGTTTTTTTCTCACTGCAGCATTATTTATTTTTTATTTTTTACTTTACAATATTGTGTTGGTTTTGCCATGCATCAACATGCATCCACCTTTTAATGAAAAACTCTCACGGAGATTAGAATGATATAACTTTGCCTTTTAAAAGAATGCCAGATATCACTCACCCAATGAATAAGTCTTGAGAGTCCAGAAGATTGTGACAGTCTAAGTTGGTTTTCTACTTGCTATAACACTCCAGAAAACAACTGACTCTTATCTCCCATCATTTTTTAGAGTGGTTAAAAAATAATCTTCTATTTCTGAAGGCAAAACTAATAGCAAGTTATTTTACTTAAATTGTGCGGCCCCTTAGGGAACATGACTCCACCAGAAAGAAATTAAAACAAAAGCAACATTATGGACAACTCGTACCACCTTTACATATTTTGGAGAAAGGGAAGATTCTCAGTGCAGAAAAGAGCAAGAGCTAGAAGCTACGCACTCCGGGGTCTTACACTGAAGTGTCATGAGAAAGATGCCAAGAAAGTGCAGAGGGCAAGGAAGGGAGGTCAACATCTGAGCAGCCCATGGGGCCCCTTTCTGAGCAGCACTGTCTCAGCCTTGGCCAATCAAGATGGCAATTCTGTGAGCAGTCCCTGTGTATGGAACCATAACTGAAGGGAACAGAAACTGATAGGCAGCTCAATGAAGAGGGCTTCATCTTTTGAGGGGCTTTTCTGTAGAGGAGGACCTTTTATTGAGAAGAGCCAGGTAATCACTGGCCAAACTCCCCCATGTACCAATTACCCACACATTCTCTGAATTTATAACCTCAATTACTCTCTGCGGTTTAGTCAATCTATAGCTATGTAACAAAACTGTATCATCTTTTCATTAATTTGGGAGCAAAAGCATCATCATATTCAGAGTACAGCCCATTAGCTCCAAAGGAAATCTTTGTTTCAATGTAGGATTTAATGGAGGGCCCTGATACCACAAGGAGGATTTCTATTAAGAATCATTATCAATTCAGCTCAACTTGCAGAGAAGGCAATGGCACCCCACTCCAGTACTCTTGCCTGGAAAATCCCATGGGCAGAGGTGGTAGGCTGCAGTCCATGGGGTCGCTAAGAGTCGGACACGACTGAGCGACTTCACTTTCACTTTTCACTTTCATGCATTGGAGAAGGAAATGGCAACCCACTCCAGTATTCTTGCCTGGAGAATCCCAGGGACAGAGGAGCCTAGTGGGCTGCTGTCTATGGGGTCGCACAGAGTCGGACACGACTGCTGCAACTTAGCAGCAGCAGCAGCAGCAGCTCAACTTGAAATGGTAACTTCAGCTTCATAAAGATACAAGCATGTGGACACAATTGTGGAAAGCAGAATTCTAAGATGACCTTTTATGATCCACACTCTTGTATAATCACCTGTTCTTAAGAGCAGACAGGACATGCCACTTGCTTCTAACCACTAGACTATGGTAAAGGTGATGGATGTCACTCTTGTGGAAGGATTTTACTGATATAATTAAAGCACTGTATGGGCTTTAAGTAAATCAAAAGGTAGATTATCTTGGGTAGGCCCGGCCAAATCAGGTGAGCTATTGACAAGAATGTCTAAACGTTAGAGGCTCCATCCTGCTGGACATAATGAAACATGCCACCATGAATTCTACAGCTGCAAAAGATGAATTCTGCTAACAAACTGAGGGAGCTTAGAAGCAAATCCTTCTTAAATCGAGTCTCTGATGAGAATACAACTCAGCCATCATCTTGCCTCCGGCTTTTTGAGATTCTGAGTGGAGGATCCAGATACACCATGCCTTGATGCATGACCCATGAAGACTATGAGATAATAAATGTTAATTGTTTTAAGCCACTACGTTTTTGTTAATGTGTTAAACAGCAATTAAAAACTAATACTATAGCCAAATCACTCCTGGGTCTACCTGTGGCTTTATATTACTCAAGGTGTTATAAGTAACGGAAGTCAACTCTGGTTACCTTATTAACCAGAGGTTATGGGCTTCCCTGGTGGCTCAAATGGTAAAAAATCTGCCTGTAATGCAGGAGACCCAGGTTCAATCTCTGAGTTGGGAAGATCCCTTGGAGAAGGGCACACAACCCACTCCAGTATTCTTGCCTGGAGATTGCCATGGACAGAGGAGCTGGGCGGGCTACAGTCCTTGGGGTTGCAGAGTAGTTGCAGAGCAACTAACACTTTCATATCATAGCTCACATAAACTACAAAAGGGTTGGGGAAACCAGGCTTTCAACCTATGTAATTAGAAACAACCCTCTGAATCACACAGGAGGAATGGCCCCATGAAGATACCATGGCTGGAGCCACTGGGCTGCACTGACTCCAGTTCATACAATCAGCATCACCCAAGCTGGACATGGGAGTCTACTCTTAAAGCTACTGCTGCTTCTGGAAAGCACATGTAGCCACTGACTATCGCCAGCCACATGAGGATCCCTATTTTTCCATTAATATGCTACCAGCTTCAAAATCGGAGAAGGCAATGGCACCCCACTCCAGTACTCTTGCTTGGAAAATCCCATGGATGGAGGAGCCTGTTAGGCTGCAATCCATGGGGTCACTAAGAGTCGGACACGACTGAGCGAATTCACTTTCACTTTTCACTTTCATGCATTGGAGAAGGAAATGGCAACCCACTCCAGTGTTCTTGCCTAGAGAATCCCAGGGAGCTGCCATCTATGGGGTCGCACAGAGTTGGAAATGACTGAAGTGACTTAGCATAGCTTCAAAATCAATTCCTGGAGTCAGCAGGTCTGGCTCTAGTAGCAAGGTCTCGTGCCTGAGGTAGAGGCCCTCCACTTAGTTGCAAAGACACTTAAGAAAGTTGTTGTTGTTCAGTTGCTCATTGTGTCCAACTCTTTGTGACTCCATAGACTGCAGCACACCAGGCTTCCCTGTTCTTCACCATCTCAGAGAGCTTGCTCAAACTCATGTTCATTGAGTCAGTGATGCCATCCGACCATCTCATCCTCTGTTGTCTTCTCCTCCTGTCTTCAGTCTTTTCCAGCATTAGGGTCTTTTCTAATGGCAACCTCCTCCAGTGTTCTTGCCTGGAAAATCCCATGGACAGCGGAATTTGGCAGGCTACAGTCCATGGGATCACAAAGAGCCAGACACGACTGAGCAAACATACTCTCTAATACAAGAAAATGGCTTCAGGTGCTAGGAGGCCAAAATGAATGTTTATTTACCCTGCATTCCTGTCTCCAAAATTTTGCACTGTCAATTTTTACATTGTCTTCCAAAATGTGGGACTGGAGCTCACTGAGTAGTTTCACAGGTTAGTTTTAGTAAATGACCCTCTCCAAGTTCCAGTCCTCAAATTATATAATCCTAAGGATATTTAGGAGAAGGCAATGGCACCCCACTCCAGTATTCTTGCCTGGAGAATCCCATGGATGGAAGAGCCTGGTAGGCTGTGGTCCATGGGGTCGTGAAGAGTCTTGACATGAGTGAGCGACTTCACTTTCACTTTTCACTTTCATGCATTGGAGAAGGAAATGGCAACCCACTCCAGTGTTCTTGCCTGGAGAATTCCAGGGACAGTGGAGCCTGGTGGGCTGCCGTCTATCTATGGGGTCACACAGAGTCAGACACGACTGAAGTGACACAGCAGCGGCAGCAGCAAGGATATTTAAATAAATAATTACACCTCAGGACAGGGCAAATGTAGATCCCTTTTATCAGTCAGATTTTTGTCTTACTTGGTTTCCTGCTACTGTTAAATTACTGCATAAGACCTGTAGTGATTTTCATGGAATATATTTTATTAATCTGGTGATCATATTGAATGTTTGTTGTCTAGAGAGACTTGCCAGGATTCTAGGCTGAAGATACTTATCCATGACTATTATCCCATTACAAATCTTCGTTGATAAACATTGAAAATATTAATCAGCTTCCATCTGATCATAGTCCCCCATTTAATTGCAGCAAAATCTCTGTTGTTTATGTACTGGCTTCTCTCCTCCTTCTTTTCCTCCTTCATTCATTTTGCTCATTTAAAGTCTCTCTTCTTGGTCTCTAAGCTCCAAACAGATTCTGACAATTGTGGTGGGGGGGGGATATATCCTATGGTTTAAATTGCATTGACATTGAGTAAGATACAGCAAAGAAGACTGGAAACAGCACCAATCCAACTCCCAAGATAAAACATCATAGGGAATATGTCTGTGCTATTAATTCTACTCTCAGAGGAGGTCAAGAGGGCAATGGGTTAATCCCATGGTATAGATGAAGGGTAACAGAAATACTCGTATTGATTGAACTGTGTTGGTAGATTAAAGTTTACGACACTTTACACAAACCAAAGACTCTCTTCCAATAGAGAGGAGAAAAGTGAGGGAGGAGCAAGTGGTGCTTGAGAAATAATATGTAGAGTTAGGAAGTATTTGTGAAGATGGTAACAGAATAAACACAGTCCACAAAAAGGAAATATGGGATATTAAAATGATTGTTATGGCATTTGACTTTTTTTAGATACAAGAAATATGCCCATGTGAAATATATATTAAACAGAATTCAGTGCTTAACAATCTCCAGGCTCCCTGGCTTTCTCACACGACTGACCCCTATAATAGTAATAAATAGATACGGACAAAATAGCAAAGCTCACAGAAAAGTACAGCTTGCCCCAGTGATGACCCTCTACAGCCAGGTACAGCGGGACACCTTCTACCCCAGACTATTTTACAGACCTATTTCTTTTACTGCTTCTATTCTTGAAGCAGATGGGGGAGGTGGGTGCAGATAAGGGGGTGTGGAAGTAAAGAAGGGAGTTATTGCTTGGTTGTTGGTGAGTTTGTGTGTACTCCTAAATCAATTGAGTAGATTGGCTTCAATTGTTTCTCTGCAGTTCTTTACCCATTGGAAAATTAATTTTGCCAGAATTCCAAATTAAAAGCATATTTTAGCATAATTTCAAAAGGAAAAGTCATGTATTGAGGAGTTAGGTTGAGCCATGTGAAAAGGTCATTTTGGCAATTCAAAAAATTACCAAATAGTGTCTATCTCATATGTTTCTAATCCTGTGAGCTGGTACTGTGATAGATGCCAGGGATGCAGAGGTGAACAAATGGATGGAAGCAGATCCAGGTAGCATACAGTCTAATGGGAGAGATGACATTCTGCAACTAACCCCACAAATGAGCATTTGATTACAAACTGTAATATATGTTTTTGAGGTAGGGGAAATATTTTAAATAGTGTGTGCATTTTAAAACAGGTAATAATAATATTTAAATTTAAGAGTAAGATTGGAAGGGGAAAAGTAACAGTCACAACTGTGTGTGGCATTACTGACATGTATTACCTTATGTAATCCTCACAATATAGCTGTGAGCTCAGTACCACCTCTACTCCCAATTAAAGAGGGAAATAAGATACAGAAAAGTGGTCATTGCATATGTCTCTATGGTGCCATTGGATTGACACTTTTGTCTGATTGCCTTGCTATACCTCTAAGTGGAAAGCATAATTTAGCATGATTTCAGAAGGAAACTACTGTTTCATAATTCTGCTTCAAAAAAATTGACCATTCATTTACCAATTCCAAATATTAAGTGGCAGAAGAGAAAGCCAGAGCATTAACTGTAGCATTTTTTTTATAACCTGGGTCTTGGGAAAATCTTTCAACATTTCTGAGCCTCCCTTTAGGAGAGTATAGCTTATATTTTGGAGAAGGAAATGGCAACCCACTCCAGTGTTCTTGCCTGGAGAATCCCAGGGATGGCAGACCCTGGTGGGCTGCCATCTATGGGGTCGCACAGAATCGGACACGACTGAAGTGACTTAGCAGCAGCAGCAACAGTGGCTTATATTTATTCAGTAAAACACAGGTCATCCAGTAAAATCTGAATTAAGAATAACAATGAATAATATTTTAGTATAAGTTATATGGCCTATGCAATATTTGGGAATATCTGTTCTATGCAAACATAGTATCCTATACATACATTTACTAGTATCTGGTTAGTCTGGTTTTATTAGAGCAAATGGATAGAGCTAGCTCAACAAAGGAAGTCAATCCATGTTGAAATTTTCAAGTTACTAGTGAAATAAGAAAAAATGAGGCACTGAACTTTCTTATTTACATTGCTAAATTGTTCATTTAAAGAATTATCTTCTTTCCAAGATGTTCCTTTTTATGTAATTAAAATACTTCTTTTTCATAAAATGATAATAGGATATTTCTTTCATTGCTATTTTGTTAATTTTAAAATTTTCTTAGCAAAATAAACATACTGCAAGCCAACACATTAATCTCTATTTTTATTTTATATTGGCATATAATTTATGTTCAATAAAAGAACAGAACTTAAGTTTTAAAGATCAAAAAGTTTTTAAAAATGCATATACCCAATTTGTAACATACAGAATGTTGCTTGTGTCCTTCTTCCAATGCCCACCCACTTCTTCAAAGGCAGTCACTATGTTCTTCTTAACATTCACCATAGATTATTTTGTCTGTTTTAGCCTTGTCAGTTCAGTTCAGTTCAGTCGCTCAGTTGTGTCCAACTCTTTGCGACCCCATGAATTGCAGCATGCCAGGGGGAAACTCCAGTACTTTGGCCACCTCATGCGAAGAGCTGACTCATTGGAAAAGAGTCTGATTCTGGGAGGGGTTGAGGGCAGGAGGAGAAGGGGACGACAGAGGATGAGATGGCTGGATGGCATCACCGACTCGATGGATGTAAGTTTGAGTGAACTCCGGGAGTTGGTGATGGACAGGGAGGCCGGGCGTGCTGCAATTCATGGGGTCACAAAGAGTCAGACACGACTGAGCGACTGAACTGAACTGAACTGAAGGCCTCCCTGTCCATCACCAACTCCTGGTGTTCACCCAAACTCATGTCCATCGAGTCGGTGATGCCATCCAGCCATCTCATCCTCTGTCGTCCCCTTTTCCTCCTGCCCCCAATCCCTCCCAGCGTCAGAGTCTTTTCCAATAATTCGGCTCTTCGCATGAGGTGGCCAAAGTACTGGAGTTTCAGCTTTAGCATCATTCCTTCCAAAGAATACCTAGGGCTGATCTCCTTTAGAATGGACTGGTTGGATCTCCTTGCAGTCCAAGGGACTCTCAAGAGTCTTCAACACCACAGTTCAAAAGCATCAATTCTTCGGCACTCAGCTTTCTTCACAGTCCAACTCTCACATCCATAATGACCACTGGAAAAACCATAGCCTTGACTAGATGGACCTTTGTTGGCAAAGTAATGTCTCTGCTTTTGAATATGCTATCTAGGTTGGTCATAACTTTCCTTCCAAGGAGTAAGTGTCTTTTAATTTCATGGCTGCAATCACCATCTGCAGTGATTTTGGAGCCCCAAAAAATAAAGTCTGACACTGTTTCCACTGTTTCTCCATCTTGGCAACTTATAATTGAATACTCTATTTATCTGGCCTATTTCACTGCATTCCTGAGATTCAACAATGTTGTTGCATGCTTTGTAGTTTTTGCATCTGTATTGCTTACTAGTCCTCCACTGTATGGATGTGCCACAGTTTCTCTATTTATCTGTTACTGGACATTTGCATTACTTCAGTTTGGGGCTGTAATGAACAAAGCTGCCAAGACCATTTATATACGTCTTTATATAGACACAGGTTTTCATTTCTTTTTGGTACACACACAGCAGTATAATTAATTGCTGGGTCCCATGGTATGTGAGGGCTTAACCTCATAAGAAACAAATTGTTTCCCCAAGTAGCTGTACTGTTTTATATTCTCAGTAGTAGTGTGTGAAGGTTTCCTTTTCTCAATATTCTTATGAACATTAGGTATTGCTAGCCTTTAAAATTTTAACCAACCTGGTGGGTGGAAATTAGCATTTCACTATAATTTTAATTTTTATTTTCCTAGCAGTTAATGATACATATCTCATGTTTGTTTTTTTTTTTTTACTAAAATAGGTTTCACAAAGTATTTGTTCAAATATTTTTTCCATGTTAGCTGCATTCCAGTAATTTTAATGTTATATTTTTACTGTTGTTCATCTAAAAATATGTTCTGTGTTTCTTGTTTCCTTTGATTGTGGAGATATTTAAAATAGTGTTGCTTAATTTCCAGGAATCTAGGATTTTCCACATTTGAGATTTATTCATTAGCAATCAATTCTGTTTTATCCAGAGAACATGATCTGTATGATTTTAATTCTTTAATATTTGTTGGACTTTTATTTTCCAGCAAGTGGTATATATTGATGAATAGTCCATTTGAAAATATTGTATATTTTGCTGTTATTGTATGAAGTGTTCTATAAATGTCAATTAGGTTAATCTTTACCAACCATGATATAGTTTCTCAGGTCTTCTATATCCTTGATGATTTTTGTCAACTTGTTACAGTAATCTGTGTATTTATGCTCTGTTGTTAGTGTATACAGATAACCTTTGTGCTTTGATTTTGATAGTATCTATAATAACAGCTTCAAGTTTATCAGTGTTTTCTTTCACAATATCTAATCTGCTTTTAAGTCATATTAGTAATTTTTATTTTTCAGATATTTCATTTTTTGCCTCTGTAGTTTCCATTTGATTCTTATATCTTCCATTCTTTTTATCATTTTATTTATGTTTTCCTTTATATTCTTTAGAATATTAATAACAGCTGTCTTAAAGCTCTTGAGTGCCAATTTCACGCACTCTAATCTGTGTCTTATTTTACTCACTGATTTTTCTTCTCAAAATGGATCACAATCCTCACTTTCCACATATTTAGTAATTTTTTAATTGATGGATATTTAGATTGCTATACTGTTGAGAGTCTAGATTTTGCTTACTTCTTTTAAAGAGTGTTTAGTTTCATCACAGAAAGCTTTTAATTTTCTGGCAGATCAGTTTGATCATTTCAAGTCTTATCTGAAAGCTTTGCTAAAGTAGATCTTAGACTTCTATACTCCTAATCCATGGCCTTTCTATGGTCTCAGAGGAAAACCTGGGGTGTTCAAAAAGGTCTCTTCACTCTGGTTGATCAGAAACCCTACCACTGAGTAAACTTTAGAATTTCACAAAAACTTCAAAGGATCTCTATGCAGATTTATGGTGATCCTTCTCTGCACAGCTCTGTCCTTTGTGGAACCCTGCCCATTAAATTTCCTGCTGCCTCTAATTATGATGTCTGCCTCCATAGCTGAGTACTCTGCTTGAGATCTCCCTCCCTGTATCTTAATTGGGAAAGAACTTCCAGGCAGAAAGATGGAGTAATTATAGGGTTCACCTCATTTGTTTCTATCTTTGCAGGGATCAAAGTACTGTGCTGCTTATTGCCCCAAATCTGAAAACATTTGCTTCACTTTGGTTCATTTTTACAACTTTTTATGTCAAGGAGGAGGGCCTGTTACCAGTGACCTTACTATTGCCCAAACGTTAGAAATCATCCTCCCTTCTAAATATCTCTTAGGTTATAAAGTGTTTTTAAAGCCTAGGAACAAATGGTTTTCATAATCCCTTAATAAATTATCAGGTGTAAATTATGTTATTCAAGTATTTGACAAACATATTGAACATATTCTATATACCTGCCATTGTCAGATACAAAGAATCAAAGGTAAGTATTATAGAATCCCTACTCTCAAGAATCTTCCAGTCTAGTAGGAGATGGGAAAATAGAAGCTATTATAATATGGTCTGAAATAGACTATATTATTAGAAATATGGTAAACATCCTTGATATAATGTTTGTTTTTGGATGCAGTAGGTACACAAACATGATTTTATCCTACTGTGGACTGTAAGAGATGTAACCTTCCTTAGCAAGCAAAGTCTCTATGATTTCATATTCGATTTCTCTTATGCTATCCAATTTAATGACTAGCAATGAAAATTATTTCAATTTCCTTCATTTTAGAAAACAAATTGTGAAGAAGTTCTGTTTTAGGATAAAGAACAAGGTAAACCTTAATTTGCTATTAATTCAATGGCAATATAAATTGTCATTGCCAAAACATATGCTAAATGTTCTCACATAGGTCATTCACAGGGATCTCAGATTTCAAAGCATCTCAAGTATGAAAATGCCAAGGGTAAGACAGGCTAATTATTTTTATAATAGTTTTATTGAGAAATAATTTATATGTCATAACATTCACCCTTTTAAGATATATAATTCAGTGGAGTTTTTGCATATTCATAAAATTGTGCAACTATCATCACTACTTAATATTCTAATATTTTCTTGACCTCAAGAGAAACCTTAGGTCTATTACCAGTCACTCCCCATTTCTCCCTCTTGCCAGAATTTGGCAACCACCAATCTACTTTATGTCTATGGATCAGTCTCATCTGGCTATTTTATATGAATGGAATCATATAGTATGTGGTTTTTCAAATTAACTTTTCATTTTTCATGTTCTCAAAGTTTATGTTGCTTGTATAAAGCTTCATTTTTTAAATCAAAGTATAATATTGTATCGCATGGATATATCAAATTTGTCAATTCATTTAGCAGTTGGGGGAAAGCTGAGTTGCTTCTTCATTTTGGCTATTATGAATAATGTTGCTATGATTATTTATGTGCAAGTTTTTATGTAGGCATATACTTTTACTTCTCTTGGATATATACCTAGGAATGGAATTTTGGCTCATATCATAATCCTATACTTCATATTTTGATGAATTTCAAACTGTTTTTTAAAGCAGCCATATCATTTTACATTCCCACCAGCAAAGTGTGAGAGTTCCAGTTTCTCCATATTTTACCATTATTATTGTTGATTGTATATTTGATTTTAATCATCCTTAGGTGCGTGACAGAGAAGGCAATGGCACCCTACTCCAGTACTCTTGCCTGGAAAATCCCATGGATGGAGGAGCCTGGTGGGCTGCAGTCCAGGGGGTTGCTAAGAGTCAGATACGACTGAATGACTTCACTTTCACTTTTCACTTTCACGCATTGGAGAAGGAAATGGCAACCCACTCCAGTGTTCTTGCCTGGAGAATACCAGGGGCAGCGGAGCCTGGTGGGCTGCCGTCTATGGGGTCGCACAGAGTCGGACACAACTGAAGTGACTTAGCAGCAGCAGCAGTAGCAGTAGGTGTGTGAAGTAGCATATCATTGTGATTTTGTTTTAAATTTCCCTAGTGACTGCAAGGAGATCCAACCAGTCCATTTGGAAGGAGATCAGCCCTGGGATTTCTTTGGAAGGAATGATGCTAAAGCTGAAACTCCAGTACTTTGGCCACCTCATGCAAAGAGTTGACTCATTGGAAAAGACTCTGATGCTGTGAGGGATTGGGGGCAGGAGGAGAAGGGGACAATAGAGGATGAGATGGCTGGATGGCATCACTGACTCAATGGACATGAGTCTGAGTGAACTCTAGGAGTTGGTGATGGACAGGGAGGCCTGGCGTGCTGCAATTCATGGAGTCACAAAGAGTCAGACACGACTGAGCGACTGAACTGAACTGAACTGAGTGACTAATGATGTTGATTATCTTCTTCTCTATAGTGATTTTGGGTTTATGGTCATATATATCTTCTTCTTAACTTAAAAATAGTTATTCAGATATTTTTCCCATTTCTAATTGAGTTGTCTTTTTTATTGTTGAGCTGTAATAGTTTAGTATATTAGCTAGATTCAACTCACTTGTGATTAATCATGTCCAACTCTTCACAATTCCATGAACTGTAGCCCACCAGGTTCCTCTGTCCATGGGTTTTTTTCAGGCAAGAAAACTAGAATGGGTTGCCATTTTCCCCTCCAGGGGATTTTCCTCATCCAGGGATCAAACCTGCATCTATTGTGTCTCCTGCATTGCAGGCAGATTCTTTATCCACTAAGCCATTGGTGAAGCCCCAGCTAGATTCACGTCCCTAACCAAATATATGATTTGAAAATATTTTATCTCATTTTGTGGGTTGTCTTCTTTGATGGTGTAGTTTGAAGGACAAAGATTTTTAATGTTTATTGGAGTCCAATTTGTCTATATCTTGTCTCTCAATTTTGGTGTCAAATCTAAGAACCTATGTTTAATCTAAGATCACACAAAAAAAGTATTCCTATCTTTTTCTTCTATTTTATACATTTAGTTCTTACATTTAGAATTATCGTTTATATATGACATGAGGGAAGAGTACAGCCTGTTTCCTTTTTTTTATTCTTTTATTTTTTTAGTTAGAGGATAGTTGCTTTACAAGGTTGTGTTGTTATCTGATGAACAACATTGCAAATCAGCTGTAAGTGTGTATACACATACACACACACACACACACACACACATATATGTCTATACCCCTTTCCCTTTTAAGCCTCTCTCCCACCCATCCCACTTGGTTTTCATATGTATATCCGGTTGTATCAGCACCATTTGTTGGAAAAACTATTCTTTCTCCATTGAATTGTCATGGTGTATTTGTTGAAAATAAATGGACTGTATTAAAAGAGTTTATTTCTCAAATCTCAATTCTAATTCATTGACTTATATGTCTGTCTTCACAGAAGTATCATACTGTCTTGATTACTATAGTTTGTAATATATTTTGAAATTGGGAAATGAAAGTCTTCCAACTTCATTATTTTAAAGATTGCTTTGATTATTCTGGGTCCCTGATTTTCATATATGAATTTTAGAATCAGTTTTGTAAATTTTTGAAAAAGAGGGCAATTATTTTTTTGAGTAGAATTGCTTGGAGTGTGTCAATTAATTTGAAGAATACTGCCATCTTAACAATATTAACCCATTCATTTAATGAACACAGAATGTGTTGTTTCCATTTATTTAGATCTTCTTTAATTATTTCAACAGGTTTTTGTACTTTTATTTTCTGGATGGTTCATTGCAAGCAAATGAAAATGCAATTGATTTCAGTACATTCAGTCTTATATCTTGCATTCTTGCTGAATTTTTTTGTTAGTTCTAGTAATTTGTGGGCATGAGTGTGTGTTCCATAGGGTTTTTCTGTATAACAACTGTGAAGAGCACTAGTTTTATTTCTTCTCTCCCAATCTGGTGCCTCTTTCTTCCTAATTAATTGTCCTTACTATAGCATTAAATAGACATGGGGATAAAGGACAATATGTCTTGCTGCAGGTTTTAGGGAAAATCAGTCAGTCTTTCACTATTAATTATGATTTTAGTTGTGGTTTTTTTCTAGATGCCCTCTTCAGGCTGAGAAAATTCCCATTTATTCCTTGTGTATGTGGTGTTTTTATCATCAAAGTTAGTTAGACTCTACCAGATGCTTTTTATGTGTTAATCAAGATAACATGATTTAAGGGCTTTACTCTTTAATATACTGATGGACCAATTTTTGTATATTAAATCAACCTTGTGTTCTGTGGATAAACATCACTTGGCCATGATGGCTTGATCCTTTTTATATGTTCCTAGATTCAGTTTGTTGGTATTTTGTTAATAATTTTGGTATCTACATTTATATGGAATATTGGTCTATAGACTTCGTGTGATGTTTGTCTGGTTTTGATATCAGTATAAGACTGGTTTCATGGGAATGAATTGGGCAGTTTTCCCTCCCATCCTGTTTTGGAAGTATTTGTGAATTATTAAAATTAATTGTTCTATAAACATTATAAAAATTATAATTGTTCTCTAAACATTATATTCTATAATGTTTCGGCATAGTTATTCATAGCATTTCCTTATACTTTCTAGTATTGTATAGCTACTAGTGCTGTCACTTTTAATCCTTGATTTTAGTAACTTTTGAGTTTTCTTAGTTTCTTGGTTAATCTACCTAAAGTTTTGTCAATTTTGTTGATCTTTTCAAAGAACCAACTTTTGCTTTTATTGATTTTCTGTGTTATTTTTTATCCTCTATTTCATTTATTTCAAATCTAATATTTATTACTTGCTTCTGCTGGTTTTGGGCTTAGTTTTATCTTATTATGCACATTGTTACATTATTACTTTGAGATCCTTCTTTTTTTAATATACACATTTACTGCTATATATTTTCCTGTATGCACTTCTTAGCTACATACCAACATTTTTGTATGTTTTGTTTTCATTTTCATTAATATCAAAATATATTCCAATTTACTTTTCTATTTCTTCTTTGTCTCATTTTTTATTTAGGAGAATGTATAATTTTTACATAATTGTGAATTTCCCATGTTTTGCTCAGTTATGGGTTTCTAATTTAAATTAAATTTTCACTCTCCTTGCATCTTCTTTTCTGGAATCCCCTTAATATGTATGTTGGTATGCTTGCTGATTTCTCACAGGTCTCTGAAATTCATTTTTCCTCATTCTTATTTAATTCTGCTGATGAGACTATATAATTTCCATTGGCCTTTCTTCAAGTTTCCTGATTCTTTCTTCAATACTTCAAATCTGTTGGTGAGGAACTTTACAGAATTTTTCATGTCATTTTTAAATTTTTTTTCTTCATTTGTAAGTTTTATTGTTGAGATTAAATGAATTTTCACAGAGTGTCTAGCACATACTAATAATCAACAGAAGCTATTATTATTACAGTTAGCATATATGTTTGATCTTTGAAATTTGCTTGGGAAATTTAATTTCATGTTTCTACTTATTTGTACTATTACTTAGACAACTGTGTTTGATAGGTTTCAGGGTGTTCTACCATAACTCTTTGAAAGCATTTTTTCTTTTTTCTTTTTTTACTTTACTATATTGTATTGGTTTTGCCATACATCAACATGAATCTGCCACGGGTGTACACGTGTTCACCATCCTGAACCCCCCTCCCTCCTCATACTATCCCTCTGGGTCATCCCAGTGCACCATTCCCAAGCATCCAGTATCCTGCATTGAATCTGGACTGGTGATTCGTTTCATATATGATATTATACATGTTTCAATGCCATTCTCCCAAATCATCCCACCCTCTCCCTCTCCCACAAAGTCAAAAAGATTGTTCTATACATCTGTGTCTCTTTTGCTGTATCGCATACAAGGTTATCATTACCACCTTTCTAAATTCCATATATATGTGTTAGCATACTGTATTGGTGTTTTACTTTCTGGCTTACTTCACTCTGTATAATAGGCTCCAGTTTCATCCGCCTCGTTAGAACTGATTCAAATGTATTCTTTTTAATGGCTGAGTAATACTCCATTGTGTATATGTACCACAGCTTTCTTATCCATTCAACTGCTGATGGACATCTAGGTTGCTTCCATGTCCTGGCTATTATAAAGAGTGCTGCAATGAACATTGGGGTACACGTGTCTCTTTTGATTCTGGTTTCCTCGGTGTGTATGCCCAGCAGTGGGATTGCTGGGTCATAAGGCAGTTCTATTTACAGTTTTTTAAGGAATCTCCACACTGTTCTCCATAGTGGCTGAACTAGTTTGCATTCCCACCAACAGTGTAAGAGGGTTCCCTGTTCTCCACACCCTCTCCAGCATTTATTGCTTGTAGACTTTTGGATCACAGCCATCTGACTGGCATGAAATGGTACCTCATTGTGGTTTTGACTTACATTTCTCTGATAATGAGTGATGTTGAGCATTTTTTCATGTGTTTGTTAGCCATCTGTATGTCTTCTTTGGAGAAATGTCTATTTAGTTCTTTGGCCCATTTTTTGATTGGGTCGTTTATTTTTCTAGAATTGAGCTGCAGGAGTTGCTTGTATATTTTTGAGATTATTTGTTTGTCAGTTGCTTCATTTGCTATTATTTTCTCCCATTCTGAAGGCTGTCTTTTCACTTTGCTTATAGTTTCCTTTGTTGTGCAGAAGCTTTTAATTTTAATTACATCCCATTTATTTATTTTTGCTTTTATTTCCAATATTCTGGGAGGTGTGTCATAGAGGATCCTGCTGTGATTTATGTCGGAGAGTGTTTTGCCTATGTTCTCCTCTAGGAGTTCTTCAATATCCGTAAATCAATCAATGTAATACACCACAGTAACAAATTGAAAAATAAAAGCCATATGATTATCTCAATAGATGCAGAGAAAGCCTTTGACAAAATTCAACATCCATTTATGATAAAAACTCTCCAGAAAGCAGGAATAGAAGGAACATACCTCAACATAATAAAAGCTATATATGACAAACCCACAGCAAACATTATCCTCAATGGTGAAAAATTGAAAGCATTTCCCCTAAAGTCAGGAACAAGACAAGGGTGCTCACTTTCATCACTACTATTCAACGTAGTTTTGAAAGTTTTGGCCACAGCAATCAGAGCAGAAAAAGAAATAAAAGGAATCCAAATTGGAAAAGAAGAAGTAAAACTCTCACTGTTTGTAGATGACATGATCCTCCACATAGAAAACCGTAAAGACTCCACCAGAAAATTACTAGAGCTAATCAATGAATATAGTAAAGTTGCAGGATATAAAATCAACACACAGACATCCCTTGCATTCCTATACACTAATAATGAGAAAATAGAAAGAGAAATTAAGGAAACAATTCCATTCACCATTGCAATGAAAAGAAGAAAATACTTAGGAATATATCTACCTAAAGAATCTAAAGACCTATATATAGAAAACTATAAAACACGGGTGAAAGAAATCAAAGAGGATACTAATAGATGGAGAAATATACCATGTTCATGGATTGGAAGAATCAATATAGTGAAAATGAGTATACTAACCAAAGCAATCTATAGATTCAATGCAATGCCTATCAAGCTACCAACGGTATTTTTCACAGAGCTAGAACAAATGATTTCACAATTTGTATGGAAATACAAAAAACCTCGAATAGCCAAAACAATCTTAAGAAAGAAGAATGGACCTGGAGGAATCAACCTGCCTGACTTCAGGCTCTACTGCAAAGCCACAGTCATCAAGACAGTATGATACTGGCACAAAGACAGAAATGTAGATCAATGGAACAAAATAGAAAGCCCAGAGATAAATCCACACACCTATGGATACCTTATCTTTGACAAAGGAGGCAAGAATATACAATGGATTAAAGACAGTCTCTTTAACAAGTGGTGCTGGGAAAACTGGTCAACCACTTGTAAAAGAATGAAACTAGAACACTTTTCTAACACCATACACAAAAATAAACTCAAAATGGATTAAAAATCTAAATGTAAGACCATGTCATTTTTTTTTAATTTTCAATTTTAGAATTTACATTAGCTTTTTTCTAATTTAAGCTCTTTGTTGACATTATTTGGTAAGAAAATTCTCTCATGCATTCCTTTAATTCCTTAGATATGGTTTCCTTTAGTTCCTTGAATGTATTTGCAATGGTTGATTTAATATTTTTTCATTCTAAGTCCAACATCTTGGCTTCAATAAGGATTGTTTCTATTAACAATTTATTTACCCATACTTTTCCTGTTGTTTTTTTTTTTTTAGTGTTACACTTTTGTTGTTGTAAAGTATACTTTAAATAACAAAATGTGCCAACTCTAGAAAGCAAGTATCCCCTTTCAATTTGTTGTTTTGACTGTGATAATTTGCTGCTTATTTACTGTTTTCTTGTTTAGTGACTTTCCTGGGTTAAATTCCTAAACTTTGTATTCTTTGTCATGTGCAGTCACTTAAGTCTCCACTCAGTTAGCTCAGTAGTTAACTAATGATTGGAATTCCTGGAATTAGTCTCTCAGCCTTTGGTGAGGGGTTGTGTACATGCTTACTTTCAACTCTCTGCCAGTTTACAACTCTACCTTAGTCTTCACTTCCTGTTATGCATATCCCTAGTTTCTACCAGAGGTGAGAAATTAGGACTTTGTCAGGTTTTTCGTAGACATGAGCACAGCCCTGCACATTTACATGACCTTCTAGATATCTAGAAATATACTCAAGCTTTTAAACTCTCCTTAAAATATCAAATCAGGCTAAAATCAAGTTCTATGAAAAGGAATTTTTTGCAGAATTTCTAGAAAGTCAATGACAATTATCAAGCATGGCTTTGAAGTTGGCAGAATAGGAAGACCCTAAACTCATCTCAAATGGAAACACCAAAATTACAACTATCTACAGAGAGAGTGACTATTGATGAAAAAGACTAAAACTAAAAAAGATCTTCTAAAACAAAAGATATAATGTATAAAGAAGAATTCACAAGGAGATGCATGGGGAGAGCAGTGTTGTGCTATTGCCAAAACCCATACCCTTGTGCAGGAGAACTGTATATGGTAGAATAGTTACAACTACAGAGGTTCACCCCAAAGAGTGAGGAATCTGAGCCCCACACTGGGCTCCTAAGCTTAAGAGTCATGCTCCAGGAAGGTGAGGCGCCCCTAGAATATTTGGCTTTGAGGGCCAGTGGGGCTTACTTTTGGAGGACCAAGAGAGCTGTGGGAAATAGAAACCCCATTCTTAAAAAGCACACAAAAAATATCACACACTCAGAGACACAGGGAAGAAATAGTAAATTGAACAGTGCCTGGGGCAGACCCACCTGCTAGTCTCAGAGAGGTACCTGGAGAGGCAGGAGGCAACTGGAGTTCACCCAGGGGCCATACACAATGATGGGAGTCATTTTGGGGAGCTTATATTACCACATGGACACTGGTGCTGGCAAGTGACATTTCAGGGCCCTCCCTCTAGCTTAATAGCCTCAGGACCTAGCCCCATCCCTGCACACCAGCTTGGAGTCATCAGTACTGGGATGCCTTGTGTGTGTTAGTTGCTCAGTTGTGTCCAATTCTTTGTTACTCATGGGCTGTAGCCCATCAGACTCCTCTGTCCATGGAAATCTCCAGACAAGAATACTGGAGTGTGTAGCTATTCCCTTCTCCAGGGGATCTTCCAGACCCAGGGATTGAACCCGAGTCTCTTGCATTGCAGACAGATTCTTTACCATCTGAGCCACCAAGGAAACCACCAAGGAAGCCACCAAGGATGCCTTAGGTCAAGCAACTAACTGGGTAGGGACAAGAGACACAGAACCCCCACCAACAGAGAGACTGCTATAAGACTTCCTGAGCCCATCAGTGTCCCTGGACATGTCCCTGTCCATCAGAGGGCCCAGGCCCTGGCTACATACACCAGTGCACAGGCATTAGACATGGGGATGCAAGGATCCTGCAGCCCACGACTGTAGGACCCAGCTCAACTCAGTACCAGTGGACAGGCCCTAGTCCTATAATCCCATGGGCCCCAGCTCCTCCCACCAGTGACCAGCCTCAGCCTCATTCACCAGCAAGCAGACACCAGCTGCAAGACAACCACAGTCCTGCAGCCTGCCACAGCAGGATCCAGCCTACCTTCTGGAAGACTGTCTGAGTCCCAACCATGCTCACCAGCAGGCCAAAACCATCACTGAGATACCTTAGGCTTCTCAGCCAGTCACCCTAGGATTCAGTCCCACTCACCAGTGGGCCAACACAACCTTTGGGATCCCCAGTCACTACAGTCAGCTAGGTCAGGAATGGGCCTCACCTATGAATGGTCTGGGAAGCTTGGGTCCTACATCCAGAACCCAGGACATGGTTCTGCCTTCTAGTGGGGTTGTAAGAGCCCTTGGACCTAATTTCACCCACTGATGAACAGACAACGTTCTGGGATCTCCTGGACGCTGCCCCAACACACACCTACCAGTGAACCAAAACCAGCCCTGGGATTCGACAACCAACCATTTCATGACCCAGTCTTGCCAGTCAGTAGTCAGCAGCCTCCACAGAAAGAAGATCTGGGCAACCAACTAAATTAGGGGCCAGCCACACCTACCAAACCACCCACAATTGCCTGCTACAACGGATCCAGGCCTACAAAAGGAGCACCCTCAGAGCATATAGCTCTCATGACAGAGGGGAGTGCACTACTGGGAGACATAGGATGCCTTGTACAAAAGACCACTTTCCTAAGGTTAGAAAAATGTAACCAAACTATCAGATACTTACAAATCAATAAACAGCACATTAGGCTAAGTGAAGCAATAGAGGAATAAATTCCAAATGAAGGAACAAGACAAAACATCAAAAAAAGTGAAGTGGTGGTAGACAAAGAATCTACCATAGAAAAGTTTAAGGTAATGATTGTAAAGATGGTCAAAGAAGTTGAGAGAAGAATGAATGAACAGTGAAAGTGAAAATGTTAGTCTCTCACTTGTGTCTGACTCGTTGTGACCCATGGACTGTAGTCTACCAGGCTCCTCTGTCCATGGGATTCTCCAGGCAAGAATACTAGAGCGGGTTGCTATTTCCTTATCCAGGGGTCTTCCCAACCCAGGGATTGAACCCACTTCTCTTATGTCTCCTGCATTGGCTGGAGGGTTCTTATCACTTGCACCACCTGGGAAGCCTGAACATAGTGAAAAGTTACACATTTTTAACAAAGAGTTAGAAAATATGGAGAACACTCAGAGATGAAAAGTACAATAACTGAAATTTACAATGCACTAGAAGATATCAACAGTAGACGGAATGAAACAGATGAATGGATCAGTGAGCTAGAAGACAGAGTAGTAGAAATCACTGAAACTGAAAACAACAACAAAAAGAATAAAAAGAACTGAGGACCATTTAAGAAACTTCTGAAACAACATCAAGCATACTAACATTCACATTATAGGGGTTCCAGAAGGAGGAGAGAGAAAGAGGCAGAGAATATACTTGAAGACCTAAGAGTTGAAAACTTTCCTAACCTGGGAAAAGAAATAGACACCCAAGTCCAAGAAGCACAGAGAGTCCCAAATGGAGTCAACCCAAAGAAGAACACACCAAGACATACAGTAGTTAAAAGGGTAAAAATTAAAGACAAAGACAGAATATTAAAAGTAGCAATGGTGAGGCAATAAGGTACGTACAGGGAACTACCATGATGCAGTCTGTCACCTAGTTTTTCAGCAGAAACTCTGAAGGCCATCAGATATCTACTAGAGTGCACAACATCACACCTCCCACCTTCGTAAAGTAGAACACTGAAGGAATCAGTCAGTTCAGTCGCTCAGTCATGTCCTACTCTTTGCGACGCCATGAACCGCAGCACACCAGGCCTCCCTGTCCAACTCCTGGAGTTTACCCAAACTCATGTCCACTGAGTTGGTGATGCCATCCAACTATCTCATCCTCTGTCATCCCCTTCTCCTCCTGCCTTCAATCTTTCCCAGCATCAGGGTCTTTCCAAATGACTCAGCTTTTTGCATAAGGTGGCCAAAGTATTGGAGTTTCAGCTTCAGCATCAGTCCTTGCAATGAACACCCAGGACTGATCTCCTTTGGGATGGGCTGGTTGGATCTCCTTGCAGTCCAAGGGACTCTCAAGAGTCTTCTCCAACACCACAGTTCAAAAGCATCAATTCTTCGGCACTCAGCTTTCTTTATAGTCCAACTCTCACATCCATATATGACTACTGGAAAAACCATAGCCTTGACTAGACTGAAGGAATAATAAAGCATATTTGGATCCCAATGTACTTTTACCCCAGAGATCCATATTTATTATTCAAACATGGGGGCACAACAGGAAAAGTATAACCTTCAAATTTATATGAAAAATCTTTTTCTGAATATTATTACAGATTATTTCTACCTTAATTTCTATTATTACTAGTCGAATGGAAGAGATTCTATTTACCTTTCTTATCTACCTACAACTTCCAATTAATTACTTCCAGTGAAGTAATTAATTAACTATATCTGTATTCATATATACATAAGATTAAGGAATTTGTATTTTAAATAATCCGAGAGAACCCCCTTGCATAGAGCAGAATATCTGCCTATAATGTAAAGTCCATCTCCACTTTATTTTTGCTTTTGCAATTTCCATTTTTCATTATAATAATGGTTCATAAGGCACACCTGAATTCAAAGTAATTCTTGATTTTATTTTTTGTCCATGTCCATAAAATCTGAATCAGTGAACATTTGCTTTATTTTTAGATTGCTAAGGTTTTTGACAGACAAATCTAGAAGATCCAGCTGATCTCACCAGAATACAGTTGTGATCTGACCACACATTCCAAATGTTTGGACCAACATTCGAAACATCTCAGGGCTTAAATTGGAGGTATTCAGTAAGGTGTTCATTCTCCTTTACCTTTACCAAATACTTAGGGCAATTTTCATTGGAACAAGAGTATATTTGGTGCGCAGGTTTGAAACTTTATCAGTTTCTAGGTCTCTTTTTTCCTGCTCTCTGTGGCTTGTATAAAGAATTCTCAGTCCAGCTATATTATCCTTCTAGCAGTTAATATCCCTGTTCCTCCTCACCACTTTCTTCATCCTTCCCCAAATAGGTTTAGGAATCCTTAAGCTATGTCCATGCACAAACAGAAGTCTAGTGAAAGCACTAAATTTTGCTTTCATATCAATGACACTACTATAATAGCTGTGTACAATCAGAGCACCAAAGAATTGATGCTTTTGAACTATGGTCTTGGAGAAAACTCTTGAGAGTCCCTTGGACTGCAAGGGGATCCAACCAGTCCATCCTAAAGGAAATCAATCCTGACTATCCATTGGAAGGACTGATGCTGAAGCTGAAACTCCAATACTTTGGCCACCTGTTGTGAAGAGCTGACTCATTTGAAAAGACCCTGATGCTGGGAAAGATTGAAGGCAGGAGGAGAAGGGGACGACAGAGCATGAGATGGTTGGATGGCATCACCAACTCAGTGGACATGAGTTTGGTTAAACTCCGGGAGTTGGCGATGGACAGGGAGGGAGGCCTGGCATGCTGCAGTCCATGAGGGTGCAAAGAATCAGACATGACTGAGCAACTGAACTGAACTGAACCATCAGATCAGTCTTAGAACCATAGATTATTATATTCAATAGGGACCTTAAAGGTCATGGGCTCAGTCTTGTGTCCCTAGGGAGGTTATCACAAACCGAGAATGACCAAGTGCCTTTCTCAAGATTTCAGAACCAGAGAATAATATAGTCAGAACCAGAATTGGAATTTGCTTTTTCCCAGCTTGACACTCTTGCACATATGTAATTCTGCCTAGTCTAAATTAATCTTCCCTTGTTTATTAGGTGGCTAAATGTCTCTTAGGGAAGACCTTGCTCCAGTTTGAAAGCTCAAATAATGTGACATAGAGGTGCGTATGTGTGGGTATATATGTGCATGATTTTAAAACTTTATTCAAATATTCAGTACTGTTTAAAAACTAATAATATATATCAGCTGAACATTTGAAGTATAACTAATATTTTTGCTTCATCCCTGCTTATTTTGTCCCCAAATGTATATTTAAAAAGATGCTGTTCAATAAATTATTTATAACTAAGTTATAAACTGGAACTTGGAATCCATTCTTTATTCTTTTGGGGAAATTACATGTAGCCCATACTATTGAAGTTTCTGAATCCTATAATAATGTAGCTGCCTTATAATATTATAAAATAATATCACATGGTTCTTATGAGAGAATATGTTAAGAATTAGACATATATTGGCACACATACCTCCTCCTTCCCTGTCAAAATATTCATCAGAAGGGTTTAATATTCTCCTCTACCCACTATCCCACCTGTTAGGCAGTGTAAGCTCCATGCCATTGGCCACAGTTTCATAGCCTGGGGAAATCTATAACAAGTTGGATCTGAATGAACGAGGAGCTTTGCACTAGACTTTGATACAAACAAAAGGGAATATTTCTTAGTCAAGGTCAGTCTCTTATGAACCATTGTTAATCTAAAAGCAAGAATACTGCACTAAAGAATACTATTTGGAATTCAGAAAAATAGAGTCAAGGGTGAGGAGAGCTTTCCTTTGTTCATTTCTTACTCTTGCTGACTTCCTAACAGTGAGATGAAGTGAGAAGCAGGGACCCAGAGGTGAGTGTTAGGAGTGGACAGTGCATATTCTCTAGAAAAGGAAAAGATGATGGGGACTCCAGCCTGGCAGAAGCACAAGCTTCTTTAGCCATGATTCTTTATTGATCTTCCCTGGTAGGGGTTTTGTATGTCAGGTCCAACTGGAAGTTGCTGAGTTCCTTCATATCAGACCTAAAGAAATGTCCACAGCTTACTTGACAATTCAATTATGCATTCCCAACACACTGTATCCAAAGTGACCAGGAAGGGGGCCAATAAGTCTAACAAATCTCTGTTACTCTTAAATAAAATGATCTTGAGAATTAAACTTTAATTGCATGCTTCATGACACTTTTATTAAAGTATAAATTGCATTTGCACCCTGGAAGCATGTGTACCACATGCCTAATACCTAGGTTTGTTGATCAAAGATGATCAAAGATGAAATCTAACTGCTGACTCTTCCCTTTCTCCTAACCTAGCTATTCTTCTATAGATGCACTTGACTTCCCCTTTTAGCATCTTTTAAAAATGGAATGCAGTCCTAAAATAATAATTTATATATGTAAAAGTTAAACAAGTATTTGGGATACAAAATAAAGGAAGGGCTTGAAAGGGTTAAGCAAATTTAAAGGTACTCCTCTCTATACTTAAATGTGTCCTCCCAACTGTGAATATTATAAAGGGTATCCTTATGAAAATATAACTCCCATAGGGAACTTAAAGGCAATTAAAATAACATTAGTGTTTTTCATAACTTTACAATATCTTTATGCATGTGATAAAACCTTACTAATTATTGAAAAGTTATTTGTATTAAGATTTCAGAACAGAGAGATAATCTGTGCAATTTAGAATCCTGAGCCATCGTCAGGGAGCTGGCTAACAGAGAATTCCCTTGCCAGCATCTCCAGTTGCATCAGTGAACCTCAAACAGGATCTTTTGCTGGTAAATATTAGCTTATTATAGTTTAAAAATAAATAAGTACCTTGAGCAAATGTGCAGTGACACCAAAAATTAGTTTCCACAAACTGACTAAATATAGTATCTGGTGGGAAAAGGCAAATGAGTTCAAGTGGAAAAAAAAAAAGTAATAGAATGGAAAGCATACATTTCTTTAAATGGATGAAAAATTTTACTGTGATCTGAATGTAATCAACATTCAAGGCTGACTATATGGAGGGAAGGAAGATGGAGACTTACTGGGCAATTTCACTGATTCAGCTCAGTATCAATTTGGTAGGGAAAGTACAGAACACCCCACAGTGCTCTTAGCACATACTAGGCATCCAAACCATACAACTGTTGCCTCAACCCTCTCACGAGCTATTTATTACATGGCATGCTAACCAGCCAGAGTTTTAAAGGCATGTTACAGAAAATGTGGAAAGGAAGGTTTCTGAGGTTTCCACTTTAATAGGGGAAGTTTCAGAGACGGAAAGGACCTTAGAAGTACAACAGTTCTGTCACTGTACGGATGAAGAAATTGAGATCCAGAAAGATCAAGTGACTTCCTCAAAGCCATCATTAGTGAATGTGATGATGAGAACCCAGGGTGAAAAGTGGTCTCAGCTTGGAAATACTCTCCCACATATGTAATATACGTGACCCACAGCAGAAGTATATTGGCAAGCGTATTCACAATCAAACAAACCTTTTATTATTACTTTGAAACAGTGAATATTATGGGGATAGTGATCTGAGGGATAAGGTCAGATTTCTTTAGGATAATATCTGAATTCTCAAGCAGTCCCTCAATACCAGAGACCAAGAGTAAAGGATGCCAGTCTGAGAATAGATATTAGCCTCAGAACAAAAGCACGTGAGTAAACTCTAGTCAAGATAACTAAGAGTTATTTGGATTTGTAATCATCACTGGCCCACGATGAGGTGGACTCCACCTAAAAGCTGATGGCAGAAAGAATTAGATTCCTTATAGTAATGCCCACTGCCTGACTAAAGTGTAAAATTATCATAGTAAAGCATCCAGGATCATTTTCTGTGCTGCTACACCCATGGCAACTCAGTAGCACTAGTTCTCACTTAGTAACAAAAGAAAGCAGAGGTCAAGTAAGTCAATTTAATTATAAAGTTTGCCAATGGTCTGTTTAAATCCATTAAATGCAATATGCCAACCCAGCTGACAAGTACTAGCAGAACTAGAAGATTATTTCTTCATTGCTATACTCAGAGAGAGTAACAGTCAAAAAGAGAGTGAGGACAGTTTATGATTGAGTCCAATCACAGATGTTCATTTGAGAAAGGGCTCAATGATGTCTGCCCATCTCCTGTGGGCTTCTGAGGAGGACTGCAATATGTGGGTTCTGCCCGTGGGGGAGGAAAGGAGAAGGTTGCCAGGACAGAGTTCCTAGTAATGATCTACTTATCATGAGCCACACACATTTATTAAGCTGAAGCCAAGGCATTGATAAGCAAAATAAGTTTCTATTCATCATGTCTTTGTTTTTCAAATTGCAACAAAGGTATCATATTTTTATAAATAAATATTCCCTTTCTCTCTCCCTCTCTCTTTCACACACATGCACACACACACACACACCCCACCACCACCACCACCACCTCAACCCTCTCATGAGCTATTTATTACATGGCACCTACTTACCACTACTACTACAAAGGAAATGGATGAAAATAAAGGAAGATACAAGGCTGAACAGGTGGCAAAGTTAGAAATAAATGTTCAAACTGAAGAGGGATACAGGAGCAAGCAGAAGGGGTAATAACTTTAGGATAAGTTCAGGGGGAGTCAGATTTGACTCCTTGCCTTCTCTGTTATCCATGTTACACTCTGTCATGACAAAGGAAGAATAAATTGAAAACTGTAAATTAGCCATGTGCTTATGATTAAGGTGCTGTTTATATGGCTGATATTTCGACTGACCTTTGAGGGACTGTGGAGTTTGTCTGTCTGGAGATCTTCAGATCTCAAACCAGAAAGCATGCTGTTAAGAGCCAACTGACCTAGAGGGAGATGAAATATTACCTTTCCCATGGTATATAATTTTGCTTAGTAAGCCTTAAGGCAAGTAGAAACCAGGGACATGAGGATCCCATGAGAAGCTGGAGAAGCTGTGCATTTGTCTACCGCCTGGCTGGCTTTTCCTAGGGGTACCCACCACCCCCTATCTCTTTTATGCAGGAGGCAGCCATACAGAGTGGTTAAGAACATAGCCTCTAGATTTCAACTATTTGTGAAGATGAAATAAACATGTTCATAAGCAAGTTACTTATCACGGGCTAAGTTATGACTTGGTTCATGCCTAATGTCAATGCCTTCATGCTTTCTCTCATAGCTTTCTATCTGCTAAACACAATTAAATATATTCTGACACAGGTTATACAATGGCAGGACTTCAGTTAACTAAAGAGAAGCTGTAAGTGTTTAAGAGAATAATGTCATGGTAAGATAGATCTGGACTAGAATACTGGTTTTGCCACTGATTGACTCCGTGATCTTACTTTACCAAGTCCCATTTTCTTATTTGTGAGTAAAAGATAAGATGTCTTACAGATTATTTGGAAGTTTAAAAATGATTGTTTTATGTAAATTGCTCATCACATAAACTGGTAGAGTGAGCACTTAGCAAAAGGAACTATGAAACATTACCTTTATTATAACATAGAACTGTAAAACCAGAAGTAAATCTACACATCAAGTTGGAACAATACATTTTAAGAGGAATCTGTCTATCTATCTATTTACCTTCATATCTTATCTATCCATCCCCCCCTCCCTATAATTTCACCTACTTTCTCCATTATTCAAGTGGCAGCTAGACTATTCTATGCTTCTCCCTCAGGGAAGAAATATGACAGTAGAAGAGAAAAGTAGACAATATATTTCTGGCTTTGAGTTTCAAAAGCCAAGACCCTTGAGGCAACAGAAATGACTCAGTAAAGACTATCAATTTGGGAATAAAGGTAATGGTAAAAGAACAAAACTCCTCATACCCTCAGGCAATCCAGCTCCCTTAAATTGGGTTCAAGAAACAATGAGTGCACAGAAATTGGCAAATCCCAAAGTAAGTGGAGCGCCATGTCTTGCTCCTTGGGTCAAGCCCCAGAGAATTAATAAGACCCCTAGATTCTCAGCAGCTGAAATCACTGCTGATTTGTTTCCCATTATGCACAGTGGACTAAAGGAATACAAAATCACCAGAAGGAAATGTCTGCATGCTGCATATAAAATAGCAAAGCCTAGGTCACCCCTTCAAGAGTTCACCATATCCATATCCATATCCAAGAGTACCATTTTGAGTACTACAAAATGAAAGGAGAAAAAAAAAAAAAAGCCATTGGAGCTGAAGAGACCTGCAGAAAGAGGCAAAGAGCAACTACTGTGGAGTGTCAACAAATGACCATAAGGGCAAAAGGATGTCTGAGTATTTCCCATCATGACTACTTATCATCAACAATTAGAGATCCCGTAACCCTCTCCTCCACACAGTGAGGTTGTAACACTAAATAAGTCTCCTAAAACTTTGAAACAGCCATGGGAAAAGGCTATTCATTTTGAGGGATATCTTAAAATGAATGGCATTACATTTCTTGCATTTTGACAAAATTAAAATTAAGTTGAATTATAGAAGACAAAACTTGTATTTCCTGCATAGGAACTTTGTGCAAGGACCAGAAATTACTACTTGGTACAAAAGAGATCTTCACGACCCAGATAATCGCTATGATGTGATCACTCACCTAGAGCCAGACATCCTGGAGTGTGAAATCAAGTGGGCCTTAGGAAGCATCACTATGAACAAAGCTAGTGGACGTGATGGAATTCCAGTTGAGCTATTTCAAATCTTAAAAGATGATGCTGTGAAAGTGCTGCACTCAATATGCCAGCAAATTTGGAAAACTCAGCAGTGGCCACAGGACTGGAAAAGGTCAGTTTCATACCAATTCCAAAGAAAGGCAATGCCAAGAATGCTCAAACTACTGCACAATTGCACTCATCTCACATGCTAGTACAGAGAAGGCAATGGCAACCCACTCCAGTACTCTTGCCTGGAAACTCCCATGGACAGAGGAGCCTGGTAGGCTGCAGTCCATGGGGTTGCTAAGAGTCAGACATGACTGAACGACTTCACCTTCATTTTTCACTTTCATGCATTGGAGAAGGAAATGGCAACCTACTCCAGCATTCTGGCCTGGAGAATCCCAGGGACGGAGGAGCCTCGTGGGCTTCTGACTTTGGGGTCACACAGAGTCGGACACGACTGAAGCGACTTAGCAGCAGCAGCAGCAACACATGCTAGTAAAGTAATGCTCAAAATTCTCCAAGCCAGGCTTCAGCAATAGGTGAACCATGAACTTCCAGATTTTCAAGCTGGTTTTAGAAAAGGCAGAGGAACCAGAGATCAAATTGCCAACATCTGCTGGATCATTGAGAAAGCAAAAGAGTTCCAGAAAAAAACATCTATTTCTGCTTTATTGACGATGCCAAAGCCTTTGACTGTGTGGATCACAATAAACTGTGGAAAATTCTGAAAGAGATGGGAATACCAGACCACCTGACCTGCCTCTTGAGAAATCTGTATGCAGGTCAGGAAGCAACAGTTAGAACTGGACATGGAACAACAGACTGGTTCCAAATTGGGAGAGGAGTACGTCGAGGCTATATATTGTCACCCTCCTTATTTAACTTCTATGCAGAGTACATCATGTGAAATGCCAAACTGGATGAAGCACAAAGATTCCTTAAAAAAGTAGGAATAAAACCACCATATGACCCAGCAATCCCACTCCTAGACATATACCCTGAGGAAACGAAAATTCAAAAAGACACATGTATCCCAATGTTCATTTCAGCACTATTTACAATAGCTAGAACATGGAAGCAATCTAGATATCCACTGACAGCCATTGACACTCAAAGGCTTTGGCATGGTCAATAAAGCAGAAATAGATGTTTTTCTGGAACTTTCTTTCTTTTTCAATGATCCAGCGCATGTTGGCAATTTGATCTCTGCTTCCTCTGCCTTTTCTAAATCCAGCTTGAACATCTGGAAGTTCACGGTTCATATACTACTGAAGCCTGGCTTGGAGAATTTTGAGCATTACTTTGCTAGTATGTGAGATGAGTGCAATTGTGTGGTAGTTTGGACATTTTTGGCATTGCCTTTCTTCAGGATTGGAATGAAAACCTTTCCCAGCCCTGTGACCACTGCTGAGTTTTCCAAATCTGCTGGCATATTGAGTGCAGCACTTTCACAGCATCATTTTTTAGGATTTGAAACAGCTCAACTGGAATTCCATCACCTCTACTAGCTTTGTTCATTGTGATGTTTCCTAAGACCCACTTGATTTCACATTCCAGGATGTCTGGCTCTAGGTGAGTGATCACACCACTGTAGTTATCTGGGTCATGAAGATCTTTTTTGTACAGTTCTGTGTATTCTTGTCACTTTTGCTTAATATCTTCTGCTTCTGTTAGGTCCATACCATTTCTGTCCTTTATTGTACCCATCTTTTCATGAAATGTATATTGTATCAGATCAACCCTTTTGCAGAGAACTACAAAAACCAGACAAGTTATAAAATATAGTTAGTTATTTGAAGGCCATAGAGAGCAACAAAGGCAGCTGGGACTTGAGGGACCATAATTTTTGGAGAGAGAAAAGACATTCAGGTGAGCTGGCAGTGTCTTCTTTTAATACTTTCTTCTTGGGGCATTTTTCCATAAGTAAGTAGCCCACGATCAAGCGAAAGCAAGATGAAAATGGTAACTTAAAGCTTTTAATAGTAACATTAGTTTAGGTATTGAAATTTGTATGCTAGTGATACAAAAACAATCAGGCCTAAGATAGTTAAGAAAATAGATAAGATGAATCTATTAGAAGATAAAATGGAAATTGTATATTTTAAAATGCAATAACCAAATGAAGAACTCAGTTAGTAGATTTATCACACATTAGGCATAGCATCAGAAAGGAAAATACTCAGATGGAGGCAAGTTAGAAAAATGTAAGAGACATAGAGGGCATAATGTAAAATTACAGAGGGGACATAAGCAAGATGTTAAAGAAAAATAGAAAATTTAAAAACTGCCTAAAATTAACATATCAAGCCACAGAAATAAATAACAGTGTGAACCACATGCAGGATAAATTCAAAGAAAAATATACTTAGTCAAAACATGGAAAAACTTTATCTAAACCAAGGATAAAAGGTAAAATATTAAAAGGACAGAAATAGACATTATGGTTTACAGATAATTATCCTCCAAGGAGAAATACCCTAATGAACAGCTGACTTTTCAAGAGAAACAATGAAGCCTGGAGACAACAGAATGCAATCTGATAGTGCTGGGAGAAAACAACTGTCAAACCTATAATTCTAAATTGGTACAGCTTTTCTTAAAAATATCAAAGGTAATGGACATTTTCAGATAAACAAAAATTGAAAGAAATAATCATCAATGTAACTGTAAGAAAAGAACTATAAAAATATATTCTTAAAATGGAAGAAAAATCCCAGGGAGAAACCTGGAGATCCAAGAATGAAGAAATGCATAATGGTAAATATGTGTGTAAACCTATATGAATATTGAATGAGTAAATATTAAAAACATTAAAATTTAGTTGTATGTAGTTTGGAATATGCAGAGAATTAAAATCAATAGTAGCAGAAATTTGGAAAGGGGAGTGAATGAGTAAAATTATCCCTTGCATTGTCAGAAAAATTAGAAAATACTATCTTGTAATAAACTATAATAAGTAAAATACACATATTATAATTTGTAGGTTCAATTAAAGGAATAATAAAGGAATATATGGCACCCCATTCCAGTACTCTTGCCTGGAAAATCCCATGGGCAGAGGAGCCTGGTAGGCTGCAGTCCATGGGGTCGCTGAGGGTTGGACACCACTGAGTGACTTCACTTTCGCTTTTCACTTTCATGCATTGGAGAAGAAAATGGCAACCCACTCCAGTGTTCTTGCCTGGAGAATCCCAGGGACAGCGGAGCCTGGTGGGCTGCCATCTATGGGCTTGCACAGAGTGGGACACAACTGAAGTGACTTTGCAGCAAAGGAATATATAATTGAAAAATAATAGAAATGAAAAAAGGAAATATTAAAATAATTATCAGATTGACAAAAAGAAGTCAACAAGTTGAGGAAAAATAGAACAGATAGTGCAAACAGATAATTCATGGTAAAATGATAGATTTAAGGCACTAAGGTAATTGCATTAAATGTAAGTTGATTCGTTACTCCAATTACGAAATAAAAATTATCTTGCTGGATTAAAAAAAAACACAAAATCCATTATTACTTTGCTTTAAATATCAACATATGAAAAAAAAAAAACTGAGAGAAAAAGAGTAGAATGTAAATGATAACCAAAAGAAAGCCTACTTAGCTATTCTAATATCTATCTATCTTATCTATCCCTCACTTTGAGTTAAGAAGCATTATTTAAAATAACAAGAAATTCTTCGTAATGACAAAAAGGTCAGTTTAACAGGATATAATTCTAAATGTGTATGTAACTAATAACATAGTCTTAAAATATGTAAGACAAGACCTGGCAAAACTAAAAGTAGAAGCATATAATAAGTCGAAGTGTATAATACACAATTATTCTGGACATTCAGAAACAAGTTCTGCAGCCACTTGTGTAAGATGACAAAAAATCAATAAAGGTATAGATTTAAACAACATAAATGACCAATTTAATTTAATTCACTTATATAAAATGTGAAGCTGGAAAACAACATAAAAAATTCTCTTTAAAACTAACCATAATATTTGAAATAGAGAGCAAAACCAAATCTCAAAATGTTTAAATATTAAAATTATATTGAGTTTGTTCCCTGAAAATAGTAAAATTATGATAGCAATCTATAAGCAGTAACTAGAAAATGTTTATAAACCAAACAATTCATTTCCATTTAACACTATTCTTTATAAATTAATTTATATAATCAGTATAATCCCAGTCAAAATGCTAGCAGATTGTATCTATATATTTATATGCACATAGAAAATGATAAACTAATTCTAAAATTCATATAGAAATTAAAAGACCAATAATATCAAAACACTTAAACAACCCACGTAGTGGGGAAATACATTTGCAATACATTAATCTGAAAAAGGATTTGTATCCAGAACATATAATGAAAAGATAAAAAGCTCAGTAAGAAAATGGTAAAAGTGTTGACCAAAGAGGATGTCAAAAAAAAAAAAAAAAAAAAACTGAAAAGATGCTTGATATCATTAGTATTAAGGAAATAGAAAGTAATCATATTTTCCTTCCTTCTGAGAAGCTAAAATAGAAAATAACAACCAAAAACATACCCCCCAAAGAAAAACCCAAATGATAAAGGCAGAAAGAGAAAGGAAGAAAGAAATTATAGTAATATCAAGTATTGAGAGGATTTGGAGAAAGAGAAACTCTAATCGATTAAGAATAATATTTGATAATATCTATTGATGCTGACATATAAATTACTTATGATACAATGATTTCATTTCCCAAAAAATGATATGTATAAAAATAAAAAGAGCAGCAAGATTCCTATTAACAAACTAGTATAATAAAAAATGGAAACAACCCACGTGTTTATCAACTGAAGATTAAACAAATGAATAGTATATTCATACAATATAGCATTGAAAATGAAGAAACTACAGCTACACTCAACCACATGGACGAATTTAAAAAACACTAGGAAAAAAAAATCAGACACAGGACACTTAGAAAAGAGGTGACTGTGAGGACTGTGAGAAAGCATTAGGGATGTTTCTGGTGCATTGATAATGTGCTATTTCTTTGGGTGGTGGTGGTACAAATGTGTCATTTTGTAAGGATGTCTTGCATTGTACACTTAAAATTCATGCATTTTTACCTATGTATGTCAAAATGGACTAGTTAAAAACAAACAAGAGAGAGTATGGAAATGTAGAAACATTTTCCTGTAGTGGATACAGTCATCTGGGTGAGAATACCAGCACCAACATTACATGCTGCTGCTGCTAAGTCATTTCAGTTGTGTTCAACTCTGTGCTACCCCATAGACAGCAGCCCACCAGGCTCCCCCATCCCTGGAATTCTCCAGGCAAGAACATTGGAGTGGGTTGCCATTTCCTAAAGGAAAGTGAAGTCACTCAAGTGAAGTCGCTCAATTGTATCTGACTCTTAGCGACCCCATGGACTGCAGCCTACCAGGCTCCTCCATCCATGGGATTTTCCAGGCAAGAGTACTGGAGTGGGCTGCCATTGCCTTCTCTGCAACATTACATGAGGGTGAGCAAAAACTAATGGAAGCTTGGAAAATATAGTTGGCCACCTTCTGTAAGACACCAGCATACATTTCCAAGCTAAACCCGTAAGTATCCCAGAATTGTGGTGGATAAAAAATGTCCTATAACCTGAATAATTTTTTTACAAATCTAGTGAAGAGCCAGGGTACACATACTCAAAATAAAGAATCGTCTTAGTAGGTTTACACAAGTACAACATTATACAGAAGGAATTATATAGATATGATGAAAATAAAAAGGTTTCCCAGGTGATGCAAGTGGTAAAGAACCCTCCTGCTGGTGCAGGAGAAGCAAGAGGCACAAGTTTGATACCTGGGTCGTGAAGACCCCCTGGAGTAGGAAATGGAACCCACTCCAGTATTCTTGCCTGGAAAATTCCATGGATAGAGGAGTGTGGTGGGTCCATGCGGTTGCAAAGAGTTGGCCATGACTGAGCACACACACATGATGAAAATAGAGTAATCAACCCTGGAGAAATAAGGGTAGAATTCGTAGGACACTGAATGAGACTCTGGGTGCAAGATATCATAGGGCTATACATTTTAGTTTGACTGGCAGAATTTGTATCTGGCCATAGAATATTAGTTTGCCTGCCTGTCTGCAATAAGGAAGGTCTATTCTGTATTGCTTTTTGTAGTTTTTAATATAACATATATGATATATAAATTAAGCCATTCTTATTCTAAAAAAAAAATAAAATTTACAATTTGTTTTCCTTGAAGTTTGGGGGAGAAGGATTTGGGCTGAGTGAGTAAGTGCTAGCCGAAAAAAAAAAAAAAAAGAAAAGAAAAAAAAATGTGCCTTGCCCTCCTGGTCACTGTAACATCAGTCTATCTTCCAAGGGCTCCACAGAATGGCACTGTAAGTTCATTCAAGATAGGAAAGACCAGAAGGTCAAACTTTAAAAAGCCCCATCTTTGGCAGATTTTGAGACCAGGGGTTGTTTTTATTTATTTATTTTCAAACCACATTGACTAAAAAGAGTTAATTTCCCCTGAACCTTTAAGCACTAGATGGGCCTGCACCTTCCAAGGACTCTTTTCTTCTTTAAAAGCACAGTTGTTGTTCAGTTTCTCTCAGGTGCAGATTCATTAGCTCTTGACTGGCTCTCCTTGTTTGCCGACTACTTGTGGAAAAAGCCATTTACCCTGGTGAATGTCAAGGTTAGTGCAAACCGTCCTTGTCATCAGTCTCTCTGGCAGAAGGTCAGGGATAAGCTTTCCTCAAATGGGCAGCGTCAAACAAAGCAGAGACTGACTTAACTCACCAAGAGGAAGAAAAGAGGCCTGCTCTGGAGTTGATAAACATTCCTGTGGGCTTTGAGGACAAAAGATTAACTCTTCCCTTGCCACTTCCAGACATGGTCACTGGAAGATCCTTTATACTATCTGGACATTTTCAAGCATATAAGATATATTTATAATGAATGACTATCTGTATCTGTAGCTACACTATCCATATTCATCTGTCCATGATCTCGTTTATTTAAACAAATGTTTTAATTTTCCCAGTGTTTGATTTGGAACTATTTCCTATTACCCTAGCATTGTTCTGGTTGACCTTTTGGTGGTGTGTGTGTGTGGGAGGGGATCCCTCCCCTCAGTTTACTTTTATAGACAAGGTGTAAACCACATATGCAAAGCTGTCACAGTCTTAAATAGTCAGATCTTAATTTTCTTTCATAGAGCAGTAAAATTTTGAAGTCAGAAGGAAATTTTAAGACCAAACCTAGTCCAGACTTCCATCCAAAAAGTAAATCCTCTGCAGGAACTCCGGCAGTTGTCATCCAGGCTCAGGTTGGTCACTCCTAGGGACAAAACATCCCTGCCCCACAGGACAGTCGTTCCCAAGTGGGAAGGGTTTATTGTTATAATAAAAGCTTTGTCTTACACTTAATGAAATATTGTGTTGGCCACAAAGTTCATTTGGATTTTTCTATAAGATGTTATGGAAAAACTTGAATAAACTTTGTGGCTAACCCAATACTTCATATTGGAATTTTAACCTGTTGGTTCAGGTTTCACCCTCCAGTATGATAGAGGGCTGGTCCTCAACACAAGAACTCTACAAATACATGGAAGAATATTTGGATCTTTGGAAAATTAACCATGCAACATGGGGGGATATTTTCTTCTCTTGGCTTTCTGTCCCCCTTCTTCTGTGAAATGACTATCAGACAAGGCATTTTTCCACTTGGGCTTCTCTGAACCATCATACTTTTTTGCAATGTGTTCTTACAATGTGGAATCCAGAAATGTGTACCATATTTCAGATATTAGACTAGAAACTTCACGTACATTTATGTAAAATATATAATATATGTGATATATATTTATAATTCTTCCAATTCATCAATTCCTATTTTGATTCACTGAGGAATCAATGAATACCAAAACGACTTTTTACACAGGCAATAATCAAGAAGATATGCTCTTGTGTTTCTGTATTCTAGTCACAAGTTATATGCCAGGTAAACATATGATTTTAGTCATTATATCAAATTTGTAATTGTCTGCTACCTACACTTGAAAATCCATGATATTCTTACAAAAAATATTGGTGACCCTATATGCTATTCTTGTGATGCTATATTTGTCCCTATTATTATTCCTTAGGGTTTTGATGAGTAATTGTTTCTCTCTTTCAAAGTTACCTTGAGAGCTTTCGGTCAAATCACTGAGCTACCCAGATGGCTCAGCAGGTAAAGAATCCACGTGCAATGCAGGAGACGCAGGAGACAGGGGTTTGATCTCTGGGTTGGGAGGATTCCCTGAAGAAGGAAATGCAACCCACTCCAATATTCTTGCCTGAAAAATCCAATGAACTGAGGAGTCTGGCAGGCTACAGTTCAAAGCGTCGCAAAGAGTCAAACACAACTAAGCATGCACATCACCCCTTTCATAATTTTAATGACATAAATACTTATCCAGCAAAACAGGTTCTGCTCTTTGGCTTGGAGCATCACTTATCCTTTAAAACTCAGAGTCAGTTGAAATTAATGCTGATATCTACTTACGGTTATATCTGTTCCATATGAATTAAAATTGGACATCTGTGGGGCTTCTCGGGTAACTCAGTGATAAAGAATCTGCCTACCAATGCAGGAGATGTAGGTTCAGTCCCTGATCTTGGAAGATCCCACATGCCACAGAGCAACTAAGCCCATGTGCCACAACTATTAAGCTTGTGCTCTAGAGCCCGAGCTCTCATCTTGTCAAGGCTATGGTTTTTCCAGTAGTCATGTATGAATGTGAGAGTTGGACTATAAAGAAAGCTGAGCACCGAAGAATTGATGCTTTTGAACAGTGGTGTTGGAGAAGACTCTTGAGAGTCCACTGGACTGCAAGGAGATCCAACCAGTCAATCCTAAAGGAGATAAGTCCTGAGCGTTCATTGGAAGGACTGATGTTGAAGCTGAAACTCCAATACTTTGGCTACCTGATGTGAAGAGCTGACTCATTTGAAAAGACACTGATGCTGGGAAAGATTGAGGGCAGGAGGAGAAGGGGATGACAGAGAATGAGATAGTTGGATGGCATCACTGACTCACTGGAGGTGAGTTTGAGTAGACTCTGGGAGTTAGTAATGGACAGGGAGGCCTGGCATGCTGTGGTCCATGGGGTTGCGAAGAGTCGGACATGACTGAGAGACTGAACTGAACCGAACTAGAGCCTGAGAGCCACAATTACTGAACCCACAGTGCAGAAACTAGAGCCTGTGCCCTAGAGCCTGTGCTCCACAAGAGAAGCCACCACAATGAGAAGCCTGTGTGCCACAACTAGAGGGTAGGCCCATTTGCCACAACTAGAGAAAAGCCTGCGTAGCGACAAAAAGCCAGCACAACCAAAATCAAATAAAATAACAACTGGACATCTTTGAGTTGCTTCTTATGTCCTTTCCATTTTGTGTCCTGTTATGTGATCCTGATTTTACTGCCTCATGACTCTCCCAAGTATTTGTCTCGGACTTAATCCTACAGATTTTCTTCCATCCTATCTAGAATTCCTCCATATCATATAATTATCTGAAGTATTACAAAATATTCTTACTTTACCTCTTCCGTGCTTGCCTTCTCCTCTGGGAAGGAGACAAACTACTATTTTAGTGCATGCAATAAATGAGTACTTGAAGGAAGAAAATTAACCTAGGGTACCACAGAGCATGAGGATGATTTCTTCAGTGTCCAGACTTTCTGGGTATCCAGATGAACTACGGTTTTTTGTGTGGCTTTTCCTAGAAACAGTCTCATAAATTGTCATGGCAGATTGTCTTCTGGTCTTGCTGCTGATGCTAAGTCGCTTCAGTTGTGTCCGACTCTGTGCAACCCCATAGACGGCAGCCCACCAGGATCCCCGTCCCTGGGATTCTCCAGGCAAGAACACTGGAGTGGGTTGCCATTTCCTTCTCCAATGCATGAAAGTGAAAAGTGAAAGTGAAGTCCCTCAGTCGTGTCCGACTCCTACCGACCCCATGGACTGCAGCCCACCAGGCCCCTCCGTCCATGGGATTTTCCAGGCAAGAGTACTGGAGTGGGTTGCCTTTGCCTTCTCTATCTGGTCTTGCTATTTACTCCCAAATGATTTGATTTTTATATAAATCAGCCTGTCAGTCCTACCTTCCAATCACACCCTTTTTCCCTCATTCTCCAAAAGTCTTAGCAATCGACACTCACTTATACTGTTAGATACTAGTCTTACTTTTTTAAACAAGCATTTAAAAATACCAAGGACTTTTGAAGACTTTCTCCTGCATTTCGTCATCCTCTGTAGAAAAGACTCCTGTTTTCCTACCTGCATTCACCCCATCCCCTGCTCTCACAGGCACCATAACGCTTGTTCAGATACTTAACAACTTAGACCTAGGAACCTGTAATAACTTTCTAAATGGCCACCCTGTTTCTAAACTCAAAACCCCAAATTGATCCTATATGCAAGCTTAAAATGTACTTTCATATTTATTTTCCAACTCAAAATCTCTGAGTTTTTCTAATGTGTCCCAAATAGTCTCATCTTTGTGGTTAGACTTTCATAGTTATAAAACAGCTGTAAACATAAAAAGGCTTATGTTTGAAAAAAAAATACAACTGCATTCTAACAATTTAAGTCATACTGAGATTCTTTATCACTCTTTTCCCTTAAAGGAGTCTTCCTGTTAGTTAAGTTAAATAAGAATGATCCAATTAGAACTGCATCGACCAAAATAAACCCTACATTATCAAAGACTATCTTTTTCAATAATCCCAGAAAGTGCATCTAGACACTTGTCCAGAAAGTACCAAGAAGGAAACAGTTTTAAACTAAGTTTACCATTATCACTTTTCTAGTGCACCCTGACTATTGCAAGCCTTCCCAGGGCCCCTTGGTGTTGTGTGCTGAGTGCTCCAAATGTTCCTCCTAGTCCCCTCTCCTGCTATTGATGGCATAATCTGAACAGGTCATGAGGGGAGAGGCTCACTTGGAGACTGCACCTGCTAAAAGGAGGAAAATCAATTTTCATCATCCAAAAATACAGAACTGATGGCACACAAACTAGTTGTTCAAGGTCCCTAGGGCCAAGAAGAGGAGTCCCACTAAGAAAGACATATGCTTGGAACAGAAGTCAATACTCTCTCCATCTAACCAGAATAATAAGGTAAGAGGGGAATGAAGAGGTGGAGGATGAAATGTTCTTATGCAATTCTGCAGTAAATATCAGATGGAATATAAAGTATTTTTGCATCAAAATACTAGGTAGAGATCTTTCTGAGAATAATCTATAAAAATCTCAGTATTCTAAGTGATCTCAAATACTAAATTCAGCTGAAAGGTATAGCTTACTGAAATTCATTTTTCCTGTTACTATAACTCTTTACTACTTTTTACTACTATTTTTCTATTAGATCCTTTTCTTATAATTGATATTTCATATTGGAATTTCATCATTTGATACCAGAGGGAGTTTGTTGGGAAACATAAAAGTATACATTTGTACTCCTGAAAAATAAATCTCACAGAGGGGTTAGTAAAATCAGAAGCCCATATACCCTGACACAAGTGAGTATTATATTTATAATTCATATTTTAATCAAAGAAACAATGCACAAACATAAATTCATCTTATATTGAAACAATATATAACTAGATAGAATAAGAGTAAAAATTTCACTTCACGTATTCCTAACCTTGCTCCTCTCCACAGAACTAACTGCTATAACTGTTATCACTGTAGTGTATCTTGCTGACTTTTTACTATTCATTTACATTAAATAGATATTCACATATGTGTGTTTAATATATAAATTAATGGATTACTTATTAATAAATAGGATAGAATTCAATACTGTTATGTAAGTTGTTTTTGACTTAATAATTCTTTTAAAAATCTATTTCAGTATTTGTAAATCTACCTTACCCTTTTAGATTTCTGAATAGCTTTCCATAACATGGATGAATTTAATTCATGCAAATATTTGATTATTGAAACTTATTAGGGCCTTTTACCCCTGGGTTTTCTATTACCAAAGAGGTCATCACAATGAACATCTTTTGACATCCTCCTTTGTGTTTTTCACAAGCATTGCTCATTCAGAGTAAATACTGAAAAGTCTATGAGAATTTTGATGGACACTGACAAACTGTCCCCCTAAAAAGACAATACAAATGTACATTACTACCAGTAGTGTATGATGGTTTGCATTTCTCCATATAAACTCAAATACTTATGTGTTTTTAATCCTTTAAAGTGTCTCCAGTACTTTGGCCACCTCGTGCAAAGAATTGACTCATTGGAAAAGACTCTGATGCTGGGAGGGATTGGGGGCAGGAGGAGAAGGGGACGACAGAAGATGAGATGGCTGGATGGCATCACCGACTCGATGGACGTGAGTCTGAGTGAATTCTGGGAGTTGGTGATGGACAGGGAGGCCTGGTGTGCTGCAATTCATGGGGTTGCAAAGAGTCGGACATGACTGAGCAACTGAACTGAACTGAACTGAAAGTGCCTTTTATTTTCATTTGAATGTTCCCAATTTTTTTAAGGTGTAGTGTCTATTTTGATTTATGTGTCATTTGTTTACCTGAACATATTGTTCTTGTGTTGGACTATTCCTTTTTTGTTTGTTTGTTTTTTGGACAATGCATTGAGATACCTGTTGTCTCTGTTGAGTTTCTTATTCTTTCTCTCCACCCCACACCTACTCAGGGAGGAAGGAAGAAAATACTTGCTCTTTTTAATGTTTCAGTTATTATTCTCTCAGCCAGTAATTTGTCTTTATTCTTAGCCTTTAGAATCTTTGTCATATAGAAGAGTCAAGGTTTTTGTTTTTTTTTTTTTTTGCTTCCAGATTTGTTTATTTTATTTATGGGTGTTCTGAGTCACAGATGCTCTGCACAGGTCTTCTCTAATTACATTTGTGTGGGCTTATCATTGCAGTGATTTCTTTTGTGGAGCATGGGCTCTAGGTGCCTGGGCATCAGTAGGTGTGGCTCACGGGCTTAGCTCCTCCACGGCATGTGAGATCTTCCCAGATCGGGGATCAAACCTGTGTCCCCGGCATTGGCAGGCAGATTCTTTACCACTTAGCCACCAGGGAAGCCTGAAGATTCTGTCTTTATGTTATAAAATCTATCAAACTTTCCTTTGTAGAGTCTGAGTTTTTTCTCCATGACATGAAAAATCCTTCTTATCCCTCAAATTTTAAAAAAGTGTCCTAAATTTTCTTCTTCAAAATCTTCATTGCCTTTTTGTTTCCTTTTCTTAAAGTTGTAACTTTATTATTTCATTCAAATATTTATTAGAGAATGGATATTGATTTTTTATGAAAGATATTTTATTCTCTATGGAAATGATAATATATTTTCTCTTTTAATCTATTAATTCTTAATTACATCAGTAGATTTTTCTGACATCAAATCATTCTTGCTTTTCTGAGATAAATCTTACTTGCTCAGGATTTAGTATTACCCGTTACTAGATAAAATGCGCTTGTATTTAATATATTTTTTATCTTTGATATATTTGCCTACATTTCCAGCTATGCTTAATAATATTGCTTTTTAGTTTCTTTCCCCTTGTTTGTTTTTATATTGCTTTTTTCTTGCCTGGTAATTAAGTGTCTTAATATTATAGAACAGATTGAGAAGGTTGCCTTCATTTTTTTGTAGGTTCTAGAATGCCTTTATAATGTGTAATTTTCCTGAGATTTTGGAGAATATAATTAACTATTTCAACATTTTAAAATAATTCAGATATTAGAAAATATAGAGAAGCACACAAAAACAGTTTTTATAGCTCAGTGATGATCACAGAGTGAACTTCCATGTAATTCCCATCTACATCCTGAGACAGGCTATTACCAGTACCCCAGACGACCTCTTTCCATGTCTTTTCCCTATCTTTTTCCCTCTGTATGCTTCTTCCTTTTCAATGGCAATCAGTATCTTAATTTTGAACATTATAATTTGTTTTATCTTGCTCTTGAACTGAATAAAGTGGAGTCATATAGTATGTGTCCTCCGTCCTGTATGACTTCCTATTTGCAACACTGTATGCTTGTGAATTCAATCATGTTTCAACATGTAGCAGTAATTTATCCATTTCATTGCTGTATAGTATTGCATTATACAGATACATTACAAGTTGTGGATCTAATATGTTGTTTCAGGTTTTGGTTATTATAAACCATGCTTATGTTGGTACCCTTTAATTTTTTCAGTGCATAATATGAAGGTATTTGTATTAGGTATTTAAAAGAGTAGAAATGCTTTAGTAGATAATGCCAGTGATATTAATTGACACTCCCAACAACAGCGATCAGCAGCAATGCTCTGCAATCTCTATTTTTGCTGCAGATCTCCATTGTCAGTCCTTTAAGTTTTAATTATTCTAGAGAATTTAATTATACCAATAAATATCTCACAGTTATTTCAGTTAGCATCTTCTTTTTTGAGCATATGTTTATTGGTAATTTATATACTCTTTGAAATGCCCATTCAAGTGTCCAACTCATTTGGAGATAGGAGATTGTATGTGTTTTAGAAGCTTTATAATCCAGTTAGTTAGAAGTTAAATTTGTTATTGGTATGAGATACGGGTCAAATAAACTTTTCTTTCCTTGTAGGAATATCCAATTGACTAACAAAATTTAGTGAAAAGACTTTTCATTTCTACTTTTCTACAAAGATTGCCATCATTAATTGAGTCTCCATATATGTGTGTATGTACTGCTGACTATTCTAGTCCATAAGTATACTTTTCAATACCACACTGTTTTAATTATTGTAGCTTCATTTTAAGTTTAATGTATAATAGAACAAGTCCTAGCAAATATTCTTGGTACTTTTCCATTAAAATTCTAAAATTAGTCTGTCAATTTTCATAATACAATCTCCTGAAGAATTTGATTTGGATTGTATTCAGTAGAAATATCAATTTGGGGAGACATGATATTTTTACAATGTTGAGTCTTCCAGTCATTAACATTACTTCATTTGTTTAAAACTTCATTTTCTCTTAAAGTTGTTTTTATAGTTTTGTATGTAGAAGTTATATACATCTTTCATTACACTTGCTCTAAATAAATTATTTTTATACACTGTAATAGTTTCTTCTGATGAATTTCATTTTCTTCTAACCTTTTGAGACTAGAATTCACAAATAATAATTGATTTTTTACTTTGGCTATGACCCATTTACTAATTCTAATAATTCACCTGAAAGATTCTTTCAGATTTTTATGATTATAATAATATCCTCAACAATGAAAATTGTAATTCTTTCATTTAATTATTTCTGTATTATCTTTTAAAATCTTACTACCCTGAAAAAAACTTCTGGGAAAATTTTTGTTAGTACTGATAGTCAGCTTTGAATTATTCCCAATCTTGAATATTTTTCAGTTTTTCACCATTAAGTAGGATATTTGCTACATGTTTATTTATAGTTATATATTATCATGATGAAAGGTCCTTTTGGTTCCTATTTTTACTAAGATGTTGTGTTTATTTGTATATTTTTATCATAAATAGCAAATGTTTCTAAAATTGCCTTTTCCATATTTATTGAAAATGTTTTTATTTTATTCTACTCTGTTAATTTAATGAGTTACAGTAATTAATTTTCTAATGTTAAACTTTGCAGTTTTGGAATAAAACCAGCTTGATCATGAAATATGACCATTTTTTATTTATTGCTGCATTCAATTAGATTTTGTTTAAAATTTTGCACCTACCTTTATAAGAAAAATTGACCTATTAGAGGCCCTTTTGCAATTCTTTGTGAGTTTTGGTATTGAGGTTATACTCACCACATAAACTGAGTTGGAAGCTTTCCCTAATTTGTGTTTTTGTTTTCTGTTCTCTGGAAGATGTGTAAGATCATTATGTTCTTTTTTTCTCCTTACATAACTGGTAGAATTCACTGATGAAGCCATCTGGCCATGGGGTATATTTTATTTCTGTAGATTTTAATAAGGACATCATTTTTGTTTAAGTTATTTCCATTTAAATTCTCCATTTCTTCTTCTTCTTTTTTTTTTTTTTTGGTTTTGCATCATAAGGATATTAAGAGAAAATTTCCCTAAGAATTTGCACATGTAACATTGTATTTTTAAATGTCTAGCATAAAGTTGTTATGTATGTATAACATTATCTGCAAGATTTCTAGCAATGTTCTTTTCCTCATTTCTGATTTTGATTCTTTCCCTTTCATTAGTTTTATCCAAAACTGAAATTTATGAATTTTGGAAACATTTCAAAGAGTTAACTTTTGACTTTATTGCATGTTTGTCTTCTATTTCATTAATTTCTGCTATATATATATATAATTCCTTCCACTTTCTTTAGATTTACCACTATTTTTTTTGCCTAAATTTTTTTAGATGGATGCTCAGATTATTTTTTAATCTTTATCTTCTTGTATATACATATAAGTCTATAACTTTCTTAATTTCCTTATCTGTGATCTACAAGTTGCATTTTTGTTTTCCATTATAAATTTATAATTTTCTCTATTTCTTCTTTGATTCAAAATATATTTAGAAATATACTGCTTAATTTCCAAACATATGGAAATTTATGTTATTTTTTCAGTTTTTTTTTCCCCTGCTTAATTTGTTCTGTGTCCAGAGAATATATAGAATGTGACTACAAGTCTTTGAAATTTATTTAGATTTCCTATGAGTCAACATATAATCTATTTTGGTTAATGTTTCATGTGTAATTCATATAAATTTATATTCTGTAGATGTTGGGTCCAGTATTCTATATAAGCCATATGATGTTTGTTAATTGTGTTATTCAAATATTCTCTTTCCTCTTACTGTTTTACTCTTGGATAGTTTTTTCTGTTAACTTAGAAAAATGTGTTAAAACTATGTCATCATTGTAGAGGTATTTTAGAACTTTTTGGTAGGAATTTTTGGTCAGTTATTTTATATATTTGAATTTACTTTTTGGGTGAATATACAAAAGTAGGATTATTATTCTTACCTGATGAACTAAAACTTTTACCATTGTAAAGTGTCCTCCTTAATACCTTACTAATGATTATTTTCTTGCAGTCTTTGTCTGATAATAATATAGTTACACAATCTGCATTTTGGTTAATGTTTGCTTTGTGTGCATTTTCTATCCTTTTAATTTTCACTTTTCTGTGTCCTTAAAGTCTCTTTTAATTTGCATTTAGGAGAGTTTCGTGTTTTACTTAGGCTGATGATTTTGTCATTTTTAGAAAATTTATTCTTTTTTATTTAAAGTAATAGTTAATGTAAATTATTTTCAAATATAAAATTTTACTATTTGCTGAAAATATGTCCCACTTATTTGAATTTTTGTCATTTTTGCCTACTTTTGGTTTACATATTTTAGAAACTATTTACTTTCTTTCCCCTATTACCTTACTATTGTTTAATTTTAATATTTACTTTTAATAATAACACTAGAGATTAGAGCATAAATTTTTGACATATAAAAAACTGACACAAGACTCTTATCTTTTCCCAGGCATTTCAAGGACATCAAAACACCTTAAATCTATTTCCCTTATCTTATAAGCTGCTATTGTATATTTTGATTCTCTCTTTGTGTTTTAAACCTAAACATATAATTAATTTTATTTTTATAGTCAATATTCATTTAGATGTACCCATATGTTTAACTTTTTGTACTTTTCTCTCCTTTATTCATACATTGTCAATTCATTTCCTTGTATCCCTAGCCCTTTTAAATTTCTTTTAATGTGCTATTGTTACTGATGATATTTTTTTTTTACTGTCTCTCTTAAAATATCTTTACTTCAGAAAGATAATTTCATTAGCTAAAAAATTCTAGTTTAACCATTTTTGTCTTTCAGCATGTCAAAGATATCATTTCAGTGTTTTCTAGGTTCCATTGTTTCTGTTGTAAACTCTGCTGTCAGTCAAGTTGTGGGTCCTTTGATGGTAATTTGTCTTTTATTCAGCTGCTTTCAAGATCTTATTGTTTGTACTTAGTTTTCAGTAGTTTTAAAATGGTAGGGGTAATTTTCTCTCAATTCATTTCACTTGGGGCTCATGGAGATTTATGTGTAATTTGTAATTATATTTCAATTATTGCTATTGTTGTTTTTCAGTTACCCAGGCATGTCCCACTCTTTGTGAGTATTACCTCTTCGATTTTTCTCTGTCTATAATTTCTCATTCTGGACATGTCTTAGCATGTATGTTAAAACCTCCCTTTTTATGTCTCTTCTCTCTTGTATTTTCCTTCAGCTTGTTTCTCTATGCTGCATTTATGACTTATCCATTTAACTATGTACTAGTTTCCATCTAACGACGTTGTCATTGTTTAGTTGCTAAATTGTGTCTCTTTTGTGACTATGTACTAGTTTATTTCTCTTTTCAACTGTACCTAATATGGTATTAAATCTGTGTATTAGTTCTCAGTTATGACTATATTATTTAATTCTGCTATTTGAATAAAAGTTTTAAAGTTATTTTTAGCTTCTAATTATTTGCCATTTTTTGTTCTCATTTCAGCTCACTGAATCAGGTATCAGCAAATGTGCTGGAATAAAAGGGACCCTAGGTGCTGGGCTCACCTCTCTGTATTTCCTGACTTCTCTTGTTTTGGTGTGATAAGTTCTCCTTTTCTTGCTAGTTCTTTTTAAACAAACACAAGAATTTCATCTATATTTTTCAGAATTTTTTCAACAGGATAGTTGATTACATTATCTATTCATCATTACCAGAATTGGAAATTCAGAATTGACTGGCTTCTATGTCCTTCTTTGTTATTAATTGAGTCAAGGTTTCCACTTTTTTTCATCAATTATTTATGTGTAAATTATCCATAAAATAAAATAAGTGTTGCCTTAAATATGCTTTAAATATGCTCATGATATGCTATTGCTATTAAATATCATTTATATCTGTAATTATATCTCATTTCATAAATCAAATGTTTGGATAGTATCCTTCTTTTCTTAATCAGACTTGCCAAATTACAATAGATATATATGTATTTTTAAACTATTAATATCATTGATAAGTTCTATTGTTAAATATTTTGTACTCTCTCTTTATTAAGCTAAGACTAGCTTCATAAAATGAGCTGAGAAACATTTTCTCGTCTTCTAACTTCTGGAAGATATTGTGTAGAACATGTGCTTCAATTTATTTTGCTTTTTTTCTCCTGCTTTATTGAAGTAGAAGCTTAAATTATTGTTTCGGAAGTTTACCTTTTTTTTTTTTAATTTAATAATTTACTGCTATAAATTTCCCTCTCGGTACTACTTACTCAGTATATCACAAAATTTGATATGTTGTATTTCCATTTTCATTTAGGGTTCAATGTAATTCTCTAATACCCTTTGAGACTTCCTCTTTGACTCTTGAGTAATTTAGAAGTGTGTTGTTTAGCTTTCAAGTAGTTTGGTGACTTGCCCATTATAATTTTGCTATTGATTATTCATTTGATTATACTGTGTTCAGAGAACACAACTGGTATGATTTCAGTTCTTTTAAATGTGTTAAGGTTGTTTTATGGTCCAGGATATGCTCTGTCTTAGTGTATGTTCCATAAACATATGAAAAGTAAATGTATTCTGTTGTTTTGGTCTAAATGTTCTATAAATGTCAAATAGATCCCACGAGGCCATCTACAATCTTTCTGATTTTCTGTCTAGTTGTATTATCAATGGTTGAAAGAGGGATATTTAAAATTTCAACTACAATTGTGAGTTTGTTTATTTTTACTTTCAGTTTTTTCTTCACATATTTTCAGTTCTTTTATCTGGGGCATATGCAGTTAGAACTGATATATCTTCTGGGTACACTAATAAATTAATCAGTATGTAATGTCCCTGGCAATTTTCACTGTTCTGAAGTCTACTTTATATAATATTAATATATCCACCTCTTTCTTTTTATAAATATTTGCCTGATACAATTTTACCCTTTTATTTTCAACATGCCTATATCATTGTATTTGAAGTAAATTTCCTATAGACAAAAACTAGGTTATTTTTTAGTCAACTCTCCAATCACTGGCTTTTAATTGGTATATTTAAATCGTTTATATTTAATGTAATTATTGAAATGTTAGGGCTTAGATGTGCCTTTTTTTTTATTTGTTACCTCTGTGTTTATTTTTCTTGCCTATCAATTAATTACACATATTTAACATCACTTCATGGGAAATAGATGGGGAAACAGTGGAAACAGTGTCAGACTTTATATTTCTGGGCTCCAAAATCACTGCAGATGGTGATTGCAGCCATGAAATTAAAAGACGCTTACTCCTTGGAAGGAAAGTTATGACCAACCTAGATAGCATATTCAAAAGCAGAGACATTACTTTGCCAGCAAAGGTCCATCTAGTCAAGGCTCTGGTTTTTCCTGTGGTCATGTATGGATGTGAGAGTTGGACTGTGAAGAAGGCTGAGTGCTGAAGAATTGATGCTTTTGAACTGTGGTGTTGGAGAAGACTCTTGAGAGCCCCTTGGACTGCAAGGAGATCCAACCAGTCCATTCTGAAGGAGATCAGCCCTGGGTGTTCTTTGGAAGGAATGATGCTAAAGCTGAAACTCCAGTACTTTGGCCACCTCATGTGAAGAGCTGACTCATTGGAAAAGACTCTGATGCTAGGAGGGATTGGGGGCAAGAGGAGAAGGGGACGACAGAGGATGAGATAGCTGGATGGCACCATTGACTCGATGGACGTGAGTCTGAGTGAACTCCAGGAGTTGGTGATGGACAGGGAGGCCTGGCATGCTGCAATTCATGGGGTTGCAAAGAGTTGGACACGACTGAGCGACTGGTCTGATCTGATCTGAACTGTATTTTGATTTATATAGTGGATTTGAGCTTGTATATCTTTACATTTTTTAATGATGGTCCCAGGTATAACAATATATAAACACCTTATCAGAGTCTACTACGGTCATCATTCTATCAGTTTGGGTGAAGTATAGAAATGTGACTTCCCTTTACATCTCTTTAACTTTCCACATTCACTATATAATTGCCTTAATTGGAAACATTAAAAAAATAATTTAGAAAGCTCAAAAGTAAAAGAAATGTCTAATGTCCATTTTGTGACAATTTTCCTTCATCTGAGATTATTTTGGTTTTTCCCTTCATTCTTGAATTAAGACAGAATACTGGGGGTAACCTCAACCTGAATGGCAGAGTAAGGACTTGCACAATTCCATTCTGCTATGACAGCAACGGGAACACTGGGAAAATACTAAAATACATATTTTCAAAATTTTGGAAATTAACCAAAGCCTTGCAACCATCTAGAAGTGGCTATTTAAGAAAAATAGCTGGACCATGGTAAGAAGAGGGAGCTGTGGCATTTTAACTTGTCTTTTCCCTATAACTCTCTCTTCATATTCACAGAGTTCTTAAAAGGAAAAGGTTTTACAATCAGTGAAGTCATAAAACAACAGTCTAGGGGCCACTGACATGGACACGAAAGGTTTGGACCTCCTCAGAAGTCCTGCACCCACGTAATTGTCATATGTTACTTGCCTGAAAGTTATCTAGAAACCCTAGCTTGCATGGCTCTTCTTTATTTCACCACTCTCAGGGGAATGGATAAGTAAACTGTAGTACATCCAGACAATGGAATATGATTCAACACTAAAAAGAAATGAGCTATCATGCTATGAAAAAGACATGGAACAACCTTAAATGCATATAATGAAGAGAAAGAGGCTGATTGAAAAGGCTATACACTCTATGATTTGAACTACATGACATTCTAGAAAAGGCAAAACAGTGGACATACTAAAAAGATCAATGGTTGCCAGGGTTTGGGATAGAATGAGTAGGTAGAGAATGGGGAATTTTAAAGACAGTTAAAATACTCTTTATGATACTGTAATGATGAACACATCTCATCATACATTTGTCCAGACCCATAGAATGTACAACACCAGGAGTGAACTCTAAGGTAAACTTTGAACCATGGATGATTAGATGTGTCAACATAGGTTCATCAGTGGCAATAAATGTACCATTCTGGCGAAGGATGCTGTTAATGAGGGAGACTGTTCAAGTTGAGGAGAGCAGGGCATATAGGAAAAATCTTTGTACCTTCTCAGTTTTACTGTGAACCTAAAACTACTCTAAAATAAAATATTTTACCAAAAAAAAAAAATAAATAATGAACCAAATAGAGTGGCTACCTAGAATCTCTGGAAAGAAGAATCTGAGGCAAAAGTTATAGAAGTCATTATGCATGGGCAGGAGTGGAGTATAGAGAGGAGTATACACGAGAAGAAAAGAATGCCAATACAAGGTTGCTTTACTGAGATATCACCACTATGAATGATCTATTGCAGTGTTCCATGGGCTGTTGGAAAAGCTTATGAAATACATTGCAGGGACTTCTGCCAGAAAGAGGACAATAGACTCACTGTCCCCCCCCTCCATTTGGTAAGTGTACTCGGTAGTTCCAAGATATGTTAACTCTCCATATACACCACCACCACCCATTCTGGATTAGTACTTTATTGGATATCCAAGATGTTCCTAATGGTGTCCCATATGAAGGCAGTGATTAGAGATCCTAAGCTGGTCACCCAGCAGGGGCTGGAATAATAGGCAAACACAACAGGTGTTAGATTCCTTTCATCTTTTTCCCCCTCCATCCTTGGCATGAAGCTTCCATTCTCTACAACTCCTTGTGGTAAGAAAGTCTAACTATACTGCAAAAACTGCAGACCAATGTAAACCAGAAAGAGAAAGGGAGGCTGGACCATGCAGTTTTAGGTGGGCATACTGCCACATACACCAGTGCGGGTCATGAGTTTGTAAGAGGGAAAAAAATGAGAATGTACCGCAACAGTCGCTGTCACAACTCTTAAGGAAATGTGAAGTGGGAACAGGTATCTGTGCCTTTAGCCTTCCTTTTTGAAACGTAAAATGTTTTACCCATGGTCATATTCATACAAAGTAATTTACTTCTCACTTTTCACTTCCTCATTTTCTCTTTATTGTCCCAGAACCTCCAATTCGTTTTTGAACTATACCTCTGAGTTGATAATTTTCCAATTAATTATCCCATCCTAGATGACTTTACATTTTTACTGAAAATAAGATTTTAAAAAGTTATGGAATTGAGCTGTAGAAGTTGCTTGTATATTTTTGAGATTAGTTGTTTGTCAGTTGCTTCATTTGCTATTATTTTCTCCCATTCTGAAGGCTGTCTTTTCACCTTGCTTATAGTTTCCTTTGTTGTGCAGAAGCTTTTAAGTTTAATTAGGTCCCATTTGTTTATTTTTGCTTTTATTTCCAATATTCTGGAAGGTGGGTCATAGAGGATCTACACAATGGAGTATTACTCAGCCATTAAAAAGAATATATTTGAATCAGTTCTAATGAGGTGGATGAAACTGGAGCCTATTATACAGAGTGAAGTAAGCCAGAAAGAAAAACACCAATACAGTATACTAACGCATATATATGGAATTTAGAAAGATGGTAACAATAACCCTGTATACGAGACAGCAAAATAGACACTGATATATAGAACAGTCTTTTGGACTCTGTGGGAGAGAGAGAGGGTGGGATGATTTGGGAGAATGGCATTGAAACATGTACAATATCATATATGAAACGAGTCGCCAGTCCAGATTCAATGCACAATACTGGATGCTTGGGGCTGGTGCACTGGGACGACCCAGAGGGATGGTATGGGGAGGGAGGAGGGAGGAGGGTTCAGGATGGGGAACACATGTATACCTGTGGCAGATTAATTTTGATATATGGCAAAACCAATATAATAAAGTTAAAAAATAAAATAAAAAGTTATGAACCCCTGAAGATGGAAAACCAGGCCTCCATCAATGTTTGAGCAGAGAAGTGATGAAGAGAGAATAGATAGGTTATTTCTGTACTAGGTATAGTCTAGTCTCTCTACACTAAGACTAGAGGTGCATTTTCACAGGGTAAATGCTATTGAGAGTGAAAAATAAAATAAAAATAAAAAATAAAAAGGATTTAGTTGCTGAGACCTGTCCGACTCTTTGTGACCCCATGGGACTGTAGCCTGTCAGGCTCCTCTGTCCATGGGATTCCACTCCAGGTAAGAGTACTGGAGTGGATAATCATTCCCTTCTCCAGGGGATCTTCCCAACCCAGGGATCAAACCTGAATCTCCTGCATTGCAGGCAGATTCTTTACTGTCTGAGCCACCAGGGAACCCCATCCTAAACACTGCTTTGGGTTTCTGTTAACCTCAACATAGAATATTTTCACATCTTTATATTAGCAACTGAAAAGTATCCAACTGATGCTCATTTGGATCCCCAATTTAATATTTTTTATGAAATGTATGAAAAGGAATAAAAAACAAACATACATACTTCTTGTACCCTTAGTAGATACAGAGCAGGATTTGAAGCCCTTTGATTTCCACTTTCCCTGCCTCCAGACATTCTCTGTGCTAAATGAAAGTGGAGACAAAGGAAAGGCGGTGTACAAATAAAGGGGGAAACTCTAAGGCCCTGAAGAAAGACACACGGACCCCTGCCTCTTACAAATCAGGAATGGTCAGCACTTACCTCAAGACTGTCAACCAGTCTGCTTCCGCTTTCAATCTTATCTGCCTGACATTCATTTTAATAATAAGTTAAACTCATTATGCGAATTGCACAATTCTATTAGAATATTGTTATCCCACGTAAATGCTATTAGTTCCACAAATGAACTACGCTATGTGAAACTGCTTAGAAAACTATAAAGCACTTTACAAATGGAAGAAAAATTATAATGTCCAAGAGAGAAAAGCATTATACTAAACTGGAATCATAAAATGCTAAAGTACCCACTGATGCAGCTCCAATTCACAACTTCACCCTTTTTGTGTAAAAAGGTAAAGGGAAGCAAAGTGTCTCTTTGTAAATCCCATTTCTATGATTAATGTTCTTCTACAACTAAATGTAATTTTCTTTCTTTGATTTGCTTTCCCATCCTATCTGACATATTTTATATCCCTTCTGTCTTCTTAGAGGTGCCACTTTGTTGAGGGAGAAGGTGGAGTTTTGCAAGAAGTTTTAAAATATGCTGTTAATGAACAAGTGGACAGCTAATTACTTGCTAAATACATTAACACAAATCTGGGTCTGAAATTGCTTCAGAATTAATTTGGGACATATGTGCACAACCTTGCTTATATTTGCAGAGGGTATGATGCGTGAATTTCCATTTGTATATGAGAAAGTTTTTCCTTTTTTTTTTTTTTTTACACAAACCTGGCTATAAGAAATAAAACTAATTGCCAGGTTTATCTTATTTTTGAAACTATATTATTAAAAAAGAATAATTTCTAAATTATCCCACTTGTATACTGATTTCTTCTGCTTTCACTTCTTCCCTCTCTTTTGTCCCCATCTCTCTTCTTCATTTCTCCTTTCTGTCACACACACACACACACAGACATAAATACACACACATACACCCTCAAATGAAGTCTGTGTACATATGTAGCAAGATTATAAATGAATTACACACCAAGTAAACAAACAAATGCACAGCTTCCATTCAGTGGATCACAGTAGCAATCATTCTCTAGACCTAACTGATTTCCAAAAATGCTTTTATTTCTATTTTCCCAAAACTCATTCTTCCTATTAAATAAAGAGGCCTACCTGATTATTAGTGTCTCAATATAGAGACTGGATTTTACTTTAGTTCAAACAAGAGCTCTGGTATAAACTCCCTTTTAATAGAAATGATATTTTTAAAGGTCTAATCATAGATATTTAAAATATGTAGCTATTTCCTCCAATGGGAATTAGCCAGCAATAGGGTTCCATCAGCATTCACATTTGCAGGTAAGTACTGCATTTTCATGCGAAGAGCTGACTCATTGGAAAAGATTCTGATGCTGGGAGGGATTGCGGGCAGGAGGAGAAGGGGACGACAGAGGATGAGATGGCTGGATGGCATCACTGACTCAATGGACGTGAGTTTGAGTGAACTCCGGGAGTTGGTGATGGACAGGGAGGCCTGGTGTGCTGCAATTCATGGGGTCACAAAGAGTCGGACACGACTGAGCGACTGGACTGAACTGAACTGAACTGAACTGCATTTTCCTAGACATTTTGAAAAACTTACTTCTCGGATGATGGCATTGCCAAAACATATGGCCAACTCCTACAACAGAAAAATCAGAGACAGATTATTTCTTAACTTAGCAGAGAAGTACTAGCCTCTCCCAAGACTAGGGCCCTCCTCTTTGGAGAGACACTTCTAAGAACTTAACATCCGTCTTTCTGTCAGGCAGAATTTCCAGATCACACTGGGAATTAGACACTATTAGACACTAGTCTAATAGTCTTTTATCTGTTTGCTAGATGTGCTCTTCAGTGGCCTTATTAGTTATACCATACAATCTTAATCTCATCAACTCTTATCTGGGTATTTTTCTCAACTGGGTTCATCCTCATTAATTTAAACCTACCCTCTAAGATTTAGGGGAAAAAATTAAACACCATACTTTAGCTGGGCCCATTTTCTCAGTGAAACCTAGGTTAGTCCATGTTATGGCTTCAATTGCATCCTCTCAAAATTGAAGCTCTAACCCCCAATGTTACTGTGTTTGGAGACAGGGAATTTAAAACAGTAATTAAGGTTAAATGAGGTCACAAGAGTGAGACTCAAATTCCAAATGACTGGTATCCTTACGAGAAGAGAGAGATACACTACAGATGTGTGTACAATGGAGAGAGACTGAGACCCCATGAGAAAGAGAATATTTGTAAGCCATGAAGACAGTCCTCAGGAGAAAACACCCCTGTCTCACTTTGATCTTGGTCTTAGCTTCCAGAACTGTGAGAGAGTAAATTCCTGCTATTCAGCCCCCTAGTCTGTGATGTTTAGTTATGGCAGCCTCAGCAGACTAGTACAGTTTGTTTCAAAATTTTAAGTAGGTTGCAGGTTGGAAAACACCTCACCAAGATCTTCATGAGGCTTCCCAGCTTGCTCTAATGGTAAAGAACTTCCCTGCCAATGTAGGAGACATGAGAGATGTGGGTTCTATCCTTGAGTCTGGAAGATCCCCTGAAAAAGGCATGGCAACACCTTTCAGTATTCTTGCCAAGAGAATCCCATAGACAGAGGAGCCTGGTGGGCGACAGTCCATGGGATTGCAAAGAGTCGTACACGACTGGAACCACTTGGCATGCACACACAAGACCTTTATTCTCCTTGGGAATGTAGGGACACTGCTATCAAATGATTCCCCCAACATTCCTCTCTATTATGATTCTAAATATAAATGTTTGTCCACCATCCCTTCTCTCTTGCCTGGTAACAGATACCAGGTTTCTGACCATGGCAGCCATGTGAGATCCAGAATAAGCCAGTTATATGGCATTCTCCACCTTGGCTGGTGGTCATTCTGGGAATAAGCACAAGACCCACACTGAACCACAGCCTTCTCTGTTTTATATTTTCCCTTACCCTAAACTTGAAAAAAAGGAACTTAGTCTCATATGGTCATGAGGTTGTAAAGATCTAAGCCTTCAATATGGAGAAAGCCCTTCCATGGCAGGCGGAAGGAAAAAGAAGCACACATAAAAATAGGAGGGCAGGGGTTTCCCTGGTGACTCAGTGGTAAAAAATCCTCCTGCCAATGCAAAAGACATGGGGTTCAGTCCCTGGTCTGGGAAGATCCCACATGCCACTTGGCAACTAAGCCCACGTGTCACAACTACTAAGTCAGTGCTCTAGGGCCCAGGAGCTGTAACTGACTGAGCCAGTATGCCACAGCTACTGAAGCCCATAGAGCCTCTGTTCTGAAACAAGAGAAGTCATCACAATGAGGAGCCCACCACGCAAAGGGTAGGTCCTGCTCACCACAACTACAGCCCAAAATAAAATAAGTAAAATTTTTAAAAGGGGGGTTTTATTAAAAAAAAAAAAAAAAAAGACAGGAAGAGAGAGAGATGCTAGTGCTGAAATACCAGAATCAAGGCATCCCTGCGCTTACCTTCCCTTTTGCATTCTTTGTTTATGGGAATAAATAGAGTCTTCTTTTGAGCCTAAGCTACTTTGAGTCATTTCTCTGCCACTGGAAGTCAAAGAGTCCTTCTAGTTCATTATTATAAAGAATATGAAAATTATTCTTATCTTTTTTCCCATTTATGATCTGCTTTCTGACCCCTCCTCCCAACCATTAGCTAATTCACCACTCTTTTGGGGCTTGGCCAGGAAGATAGCAGGGATAAAATGGGGAAAATCAAAAAGAATAAAATAAAAAGGGAAAAAAAAGCAGGGAACCAAATGATATTTCCTCTTATAGTTTACAGCTCTGAAGTCATTTAAGTCCATACAGAAGTGGGAAACAATAATTAAAAATCAAAGAACAAGGGCATCATCCCTACCCAGCCGATTCAGAGTTCCTGAGCTCAAGCTCTATGGATATTTCCTCAGGGCCTCCCTCCATAGTGTTTCAACCTAAGAGATTTATTAATATTCCTTTAGAGTGGCTTTTTAGCATCCTTCTATTCATCCAGTTCCCAGTATCCACACAGCTGCTGGGGGTGCCACAGGGCTCCACAGACGTCCCCCACTTGTTCCAGGCAGCTTACCATCCACCAAATCTTTATCTCTTGTCTTCCTATTCACCCCCCTGCACCACAAAGCCTTGAAACTTTATCTTTTTATATCCTTTATTCTCTGCCAATTAAAACCTATCAGTTATGTAGCCTGTTCCCTTAGGGATCCACTCAGTGACCAAGCAACACTAATTTGGTCATGTATAGCTAAGATGTTACTGGTTGATAATGGATTAATATTTTAATCTCCCAGAGAACATTTACATTTTTATGGTGGCCTTAAGCAAAAGGTGTTAACCACATGGGGATTTCTGGTGGTAGGAAGAACGCAACAAATATGTGGGAATTGACGGTGCCTTTATCACCCCTAGATCCAAGTCATGTACACACTGGTATGTCTGCATCTCTGGTTAGTCCTGCCCTTTGGGCTGATTCCATATCTATCACCAAAGAGCTCTCTTTTCTGCAAGGACCATTTGCCTGCCTCTCCCCCAAGTGACCTTCCCTTCCCTCCCTCCTCCTGATACTATTGCTCACCTCCCCTTGCTCTATTATTACCTTTATCAGTGTCTGTAGTTTTATTAACTCAGTAAATTTAGATTCTCTTAAAGAGCACATCAAAAGTTCAAGCCATGCCACACAGCCCTAGAAACAGTTCTTGAAACAGAAATGATTACTCCAAAAGTTATTTCAGGTAAGAACTAGCAAATGTCATCGGAATGTTCCTGGTCATTTTATTGGCTTTAATTGAATAGTTCCTTCAAAATCTATGGTTTACTGGACCCCAAGATAATATAGGAAGGTTAAATGCCAGGAAGAGGGGTACGAAGAAAAGGAATATTGGCAATTACATTAAAATTTTGGTGCTGTAATTTTAGAAGAGCCTTGGAAAAGGAAAGGGTATCTTTAGATGATGCTGGAAATACTCCTGGAATACTCATATTCCAGGAGTATTAGAGGAAATGCAGTGAAGAAAGAGAATGGAAACACGAAAGCTGTTCTGTAGTTCTTGAGGCACATTATTCGAGACGGGGAGCAGAGTTATTCTGGATTGCTTCCCAGGATAGAAGCAGGATCAGTGGTAAGTATAAACTATGAAGAGGAAGTTTCTTTTTCTAATTTTAAGGGAGACTTTCCAACAAACAGAATTGCCCAGCAGTGGCGTGAACTGCCTCCCAGGATCATTGTTGATACTGTTTGTAAAGGGTCTAAGTGGCCATTCACTAGGGTATTTTAGAACATCTTTCTGCACTCACAGGCTAGACAACTTCTAAATCTCCTTAAATACTGTGATTCCACCATTCTGTAAAACCATCAGCACAGGATTAGCTAGCTGACCCACAGGGACAGCATCAGGTTTGCAATGAAGTTCTGGGAACGGGGAGAGGAGGTGAGAAACAAAAAGCACAGAACAGTCAGCGGAAGTGGCACATCCACCCTGTCACCTGTTGGCAGTTTCAGTCTTTTGATTGGCTTCAGCCTGTTGGCTACTCACCTGCCTATGTATTCTCTAAATGAAGTACTCCAGCAACTGAGTTCAATTCAACAAGCTCGGATGCTGTGCTGCTATAAATCATCGGGTCCCTTCCTCCCTAAGCCCTTCAGTGGAAGGAGTAATTGGTTAATTGCCAGAGTTGTTAACAAGAATTAAGAATTCAAGGGAATTGGCTAAGAATACAGATCTGTTGCAATATGGTGAGAACAAATGTGTTTGTAAAGGGGCAGATATTTAGAAATTTGCACACCTAAGTCAAAACAAATGGTTGTTAAAGCCCTTTATAAAAATGCCTGAGATTCACTAGGTCAGTGTTCCCTTCTTTAAAGGGCCAGCACTCTTAAAAAAAGCTGCCTCCTCCTTTTGCTGTGTGTTTCAGCCACACAGTCCAAAGTACTTGCCATCCTGCCCTGAAAGGGATATCTCCCCATGCTTTACCAATTCTGCACTCCCACTTTTCTTTGGAGACAACCAGTCCTTCTCACATGTTTTTATTTTCTCTGTTAAATGAATGAATGGAGGATGATCATAAAGGGTGAGACAAAGCCTAACATACCACTGCCTATAAGGTCCAAATCCATGGATAAGAGTTTGCCTTAGCAAATGCAGTTCCATGTTGGGAGGTAGCCCCCGGCACTGCTGAATATCCTGAAGGTAATCTAGATGTGTTTAGCAGGAATAAATCAAACACCAGCTATCCTTAACGTCTGCACACCACTTTTTGTTCTTCAAAAACTTTCTTTCATTTGCTTTCATATCAGTACAAAATACACAGAACAAGTATTGGGTTGGCCAAAAAGTTCATTCAGGTTCCATACCCTCTTATGGGGAAAAAAACAAACGAACTTTTTGGCCAACCCAATATTACAGTTCCTATTTCCAAGATGAGTAAATTGAAACAGAGAATGATTAAGTAATAAAACCAGCACTCAAGCCCTAGATTTCCTGTCCCCCATATCCTACCTTCATACTTTCTATATAGTGCCTTCACCAATGGCTTAACCATTTGGCTACAAAACTCTCAAGCGCCCACTGTTTTGAAATCATGAAATCTCTTCAGAATTGTGCATAGAGTAAGACATACAAATGAATAACTGGTTCAACTGCATATACTTTTCTTTTCCAGTATTCCTGGAATATAATTGACATGTAACCTTATGTAAGTTTAAGCTGTTCAATGCATTGATTTTATATACTGATACATTGCAGAATGACCACCACCATCACATTAGATAACATCTCCATCATACCACATCATTATAATTTCTTTTTTGTGGTGAGAAAATTTAGATTTTACTCTTCTAGAACTTTCATGTATATAATACAGTATTATTAACTATACATGCTTTTCAGGCTCTATTCATCTTTGAACTGGAAGCTGTACCATTTCAATTGCATATACTTGAAGGACTGTCTGCACTTGCATATGTGTGCAATGTGTCTTGGGGGAATTATGGAGCATAGGATTGAGGAAAACTTGGAGCTAGTCCAGTGTGTATCTGCAGAGTAGAAATGAAAACAAGTGCAAGGGAAGCAAAAGTCAAATATATATTGATGGATTTGTGAAAGTGTTAGTTGCTGTTGCTCAGTCATGTCTGACTCTGAGATCCCATGGCTCCTCTGTCCATGGAATTCTCCAGGCAAGAGAATTCCACTACTGGAGTGGGTAGCCATTCCCTTCTCTAGGGGATCTTCCTAACCCAGGGATTGAACCCAGGTCTCCCACATTGCAGGCATATTCTTTACTGTCTGAGTAAAGCCCTAATGGATTTATGTGTGTGCGTGTGTGTGCTAGTCTCTCAGCCATGTTCGACTCTGCAACTCCCTGGATTGTAGTCAGCCAGGCTCCTCTGTCCATGAACATTCTCCAGGCAAGAATACTGGAGTCGGTTGTCTCTCCTGGGATATTCCCGACCCAGGGATCAAACTGGGTCTCCTGCATTGCAAGCAGATGCTTCACCATCTGAGCTACTAGGGAAGCCCAAAAGAATGGATCATCACTAATGGATTTATAGGGACTAGTAATTTTCATCTTCCACCCAGTTAGAGGTGGGAGGCAAATATTAGAGTCATCATAAAACCACAGCCCATCCTATCTCTAAAGGATCTTTGAAGAAATTTGATGAAACTGAAACAATATTTCACCAAGGCGGCTGAAATGCAAGTGAGTTGAAGCACCATAACTGTTGTATCCGTGGAAACTGAGGACCCATTGCCCACTCGAGGAGCAGGCCAAGAACAGAAAATCGAGTTGAGAGAGATTATCGTTATGTAACATACTTAAGTCACCAGTTCAGTTCAGTCACTCAGTCGTGTCCTACTCTACGACCCCATGAATTGCAGCATGCCAGGCCTCCCTGTCCATCACCAATTCCCAGAGTTCACCCAAACTCATGTCCATCGAGTCGGTGATGCCATCCAGCCATCTCATCCTCTGTCGTCCCCTTCTCCTCCTGCCCCCAATCCCTCCCAGCACCAGAGTCTTTTCCAACGAGTCAACTCTTTGCCTGAGGTGGCTAAAGTATTGGAGTTTCAGCTTTAGCATCAGTCCTTCCAATGAACATCCAGGACTGATCTCCTTGCAGTCCAAGGGACTCTCAAGAGTCTTCTCCAAGGCACCCCATAAATTGCCACATAGATACCAAATATTCTGTAACATATAGGAGCCAAAACTCTGACAGAATGAACTGATGAATAAGAAAATTCCAAGTAGAAGTGACTGAGCACAATATTTTCTCAGAAGTTTATGACTATTGCTTATACTGAAGCTCAGGCAATCACATGTCCAGAATTTCTAAGATCATCTTGGTTTCATGTGATTTTTAAAAAGTTATTTGTTAAATATAAAACAAATTATGAAAGATTTTAAGATTTATCTTAGTCTGGTGTAACAAAATACCATAGACTGGGTGGCTTAAAAAAACAAAACAAAACAGAAATTTATCCCCCACAATTCTGAAGTCTGAGGAGTCAAAGATCAGGATGCCAGCAGGATTGGGTTCTGGTGAGAATTAAGGAGACCAAACAGAAGAAACCAGGGTGTTCATGTCCCCAGCCACATTCAGTAGGAGGAAAGGAGAATGAGGTCCTGGAATTAGATTGCTTCCAGTATTTGGAGTCTAAGCTAAGTATGGTGTGCTACACATGGCACATCTAAGGTAGGGAGCCCCAGCTGGGACTGGGTTGTTTGTGTCTTGGGTATGTATGATGGCTCTGTGTCCCAGCCCAGGCTCCAGGATCCTTGTTTCTGATTCTGTGGGAAGGTCAGAACTTAACAGTTGTAAGTGGAGAAGCTCTTTTCCTAAATACTCTTTAAGTCTTTGGGTACAGATAATACTTCTTGAAAACCCTCTAATAGCAGATAACACCAAAGGAGATGAAAGCCATCTTTACTGCTTCCGCACAGACCAGCTGTGCAGCCTGCAGGGGCTCTCTGGCCTCCAGGGACTCACCCACTGCACGGAACAGCAGAGCTCAAAGGCACAGCAGTATCCAGTCAAAGCCCAGGTTGCAGTGAGAGATATAGGCAGTGGCAACCTCAGTAGAAGTGGAATTCTTGATGGAAACTACCACCAATACTGGTGGCAGGAAGAGCTGCTTTCTGGCACATGGAGATCCTGTGTAATGGAGCCAGAGAAATAGCAATGCCAGCAACAGGCTAATGAGAAAAGGGGAAATTTAGCTAGTAACTTGCAGCTTCAACAAAATTTGGTGATTTAACTGATTCATTGATAGACTGCTTCACATCATATCAGTGCTTGATATTTGATAAGATATTGGTCTTCATGTCAGTTCATCTAAAAAGAACTTTGAGAAATAGATCCCACGGCTAGAGATCTACTTCTGGCATATTGGTCAGGACTGTCAGAAAATGACAAAATACTCAAATCTCTGTCAGAAGGGAAGCAGAGACATGAACAACAAAGCATTTAAATGTGAGAAAACATCAGACAAAATGTTCACTTCAGAACAACCTATAACTTTACTAGTTCATGGGTACCAGGCTGTTCTTGGAAAATCTTTATCCATCAATCCAAGTTGTGTGTTCACAGGAACTCCAATCAGTGTTTATCACTTCTTCCTCTTGCTAGAAGGCCAAGGTTTCATTGAAGGATGCTTAGGGACTGCTTGCCTGCTCTATGCTGGGCCACCCTACTTAGCATCTCCCTAATAGTTATCCAGTTCTATCTAATACAGAATAAGATCACAGACCCTAATCCCAACAGGTTTTATACCTGCTCTTTCTGGTTTCTTGAGTTTGTAATCTCTTTGATGCCTTCGAGTTTCTAAAGCAACATTGTCTTCATTTCCCATTCCCATTCCCAGGTCTAAATGCTTGGATTGGCAGCTGTTTAGAGAGGTTGGGAGGCAAGGCTTCACTAAATTGGCTCTATTCCAGGTATTTCATCATATCCAAGGATTTGCTTGGCCAGAGAGGTTATAAATTGTTGACGTGCCACAAAGAAGGGAAAATATTTCCTGTGGCTATAGGGACTGCTATGCTAGCAGCGCATGTCTTCTCTGGGACTAGATACAGGGCCAGCATCAACGAAAGCGAACCTTAGAAGGAGAATCTCGATCACACTTTGTGGTGTTTCCATTCTTGCTCTGTAAGTAAAGAACTAAGTTTGCTCCCAGTGCTCAGATTCTTGGCCTCCCACATGGAAACAAAATCACAAAGACATGTGTATGTGTATGTATATAGACGTATGCTTGTATTCCAAACTCAAGAGAAAGAAAAAACTTCCCCAGATTTTTCAATTCCTATAAGGATTGTAGTTTACTATTTCTGGATTTGGATCATTGAGTTCCCTGGATTATTAAACATAGCAAAAAGCCATCTGCAATGAATCGGGCTTGCTCCTCTAATTGAGTCATGCTGTGAAGCCCTTTACTGTTTCCCTCACTTCACTGCTGAATATTTTTTCAAGAAAGATAGGAGATACATTTTTACCACTAATGCCACCTGCAGGTTAAAGAGAAACTGTTGCAAGATTTTTTCAATCCTCGTAGCACACTGTAATAAGTCCCTTCAAAATATTTCTCAACCCGTTGCCAATCAGCAGGAATATAGTCTCAATCCAGTGACAGGGTTCTCTATCAAAAACATGCCTTTGCAGTCACCACTGTAGCCAGCCTCCCCTCTTTACTCGACACTCAGTCCAGCTGACACTTACATCTAAGAATATGTAAGGAGTCATTTCCTAGGAAATAATTGCTTTGGGCTGCTTCATACAGCAGCATCCCAGTGCCACTGCAAAGTATCTCATGTCACAGGTAAAGGTGGTATGAGAGTTCTCCTCAATCAATTAGTTTCCACGTGAATTATTTCCTGGGTCCATCAATCATTCCACGCAAGTGCTATTATTTGGGTTCCCTGTGCTAAATGAATTAGCACATGATGAGCCAGCTCCATGTCTTATTTTCTCAGCTAGGTGAGGTTCCTTAAGGAGAGATATTGTTTTCCACTCTAATTAGTTCCTTCTTATTATGACTGACATTACCGTTACTACTTTATGATTATTAGTCATAGTAGATAAACTTTGCTATCAGTTCATTATAAATTATGCTTCAGCTTCTAGCCACAGTGATATTATATTCCCGATTATCTGAAGAGCACAAATTTAAGAGGAAGAGAAGGACATAGCCATCGATATTTTCACTGACATGCTAGGCTGATTGATATTGCCAGAAAGGACAGTAGCCCCCATCCCCATTTTGTCACCACCAGATGGAGGCAATTTTCAATGTGTGTACGACTTCTGACATGACATCCCGTGGAATGTGATGATGTAATATGATGGCAGAGACAGCAGGATAATATGGGAAACTCCGTTTTGACCAGAACAGGCAGCTGGTGACAACTTTAACGACTACTCTGCTTATTAATGAAATTATTATACCTGAGCACAGAGATGAAGACATGGAGGCGATTACCACAGAGCATCTGACAGGCCATTCTAAACAGGCACTCAGCTCCTTAACATGGGGCCATTCTTATTCTGAGGAACAGTAATAAAGGGCATAGAGGAGATGACTGAGAAAGTTCCATCCCTTCTAGAAAGGCATGAATAATACTAACAGGAGAGTCACCCCACAGTTGAGAAAGAATATAGGGCAGATGCATGGTATTCTCTGTTTTCCCTTTTCCTTGCCTGAATTTGCACCAGAGTCCTTATCCCTAATCTCAGGTAGTTATTTAAGAAATTGAAAAGGGTATCCAAGAATCTGGAGCCTTGTCCCTGGTTGCAAAAAGCTTTTAGAAGTTTATTCCAAAATGTAAGCAAAATGCCATGGGAGCCTTGTTCAGCCCCTGAGTGCCACCAGGTGACAATACACCAAAGTGTTCAGACTTTACTGCAAATAGGAACAATGTGCATAGATACTTCAGTGTTTACTGGGAGTTTCACCTTGTTCCTCCCTGAAAAACAGTCATCTCTGTAGATCCTGGCACTACCGACATTTCAGACTGGACAAGTCTTTTTTGCAGGGGCTATTCTGTGCACTGCAGGGTGTTTGAAAGTAGCTCCAGCTTCCACCCACCAGCTGAAAGTATCAGTTCCCCAGCTAGGGCAACCAAAGAAAAATGTTTCCAGACATTGCTAAATATCCTCTAGGGGTAGGGGCTCAAAATGCCCCTTTCCCCAGTTGCAGAAATCTAAACTGTAAACTCTAGCTATAGGGAGCGTATCTGATTCATCTTTATAATGCAGCCTAGCACAAAGAAAATGCTGGACGTCAGAATAAATGCCCAAGGAAGTTTGACTGCAAGCATGTAGGAGTGAAAAAGTGAACAGAGCTAAGGTTAGAAGTGACTTTTTTTTTTTTCACTCTTCATCTGAAAGGAGAAAATGAGGCAATTTTATCCAACTGTTCTGGCCACTTTTATAGAAAGACCAATATGAAAGAGCTCTCGTGTTTATTTAAATTAAAACACTACTGTCACCGTCCATGAAAAGTCAGCTCAGTAAAGACAGAGCAGGAGGTGCTTGGACAGAAGGACAGGGGAAAAAAGCACATCGACAATTTAATTGTAGAGAAGTTTTAAAAAAATAATCTTTGCCAAGTAATGAAATTATTAATTGCAATTCATGTCAGTTTTTGCGACAGCCATGTGAATAGATGGACAGGCTGTTCAGCAGTATTTCTGGAAGGAGCTGTACATTTTAAAATGAGGCAATGCTGGAGGGATTTGAGAGGGTGAGGATTTGAAGGAGCATTTACCCCTGTAACTTCATGGGGTGGTTCCAGGGAAGCTGCCGTACCTTTAGAGAAGATGGAGCTTATGGATCAAAAGGGCATGACTTTCACCCACATCGTTGTCCTATGAAAGAACAAACTCTCATTCTGTGCCTGATGCAATATCTCCTATTGGAGGCAGTTTACATATTTCTCTATTTTAAAATATAGGCAACTACCTTCTTCTTCCTGCAAATGCTCTTATCAGTTTTGAATTACAGAGATCTATTTTGAGATGCACACACTGAACAAAACCTTCATCTGTGGGTGCGTGTGTCTGTGTGTGTGTTTTTATTTCCCAACATGGCGGTAGGAGCTTATGCCCGCTATCTGCATAAGTCTTTTGTGTATTGCTAATGGAGTGCTGGAATTGTAGCAGCCCTGAGCAGGGAATACATGTGAGCAACAATATGCTGAGAGACCCCTCGGTGGAATCTAATCTGTTCCAGCTCATGCACTCCTCAGAAACTATTTAACTTTCATTAAACTGTGTTTGATATCAGCTAAATAGGATGCATACGGCTCCAATATAGCTCATATGGTCGCATTCATTCGATCACAGCAGTGCTTTTTTCTTATATTTCCCCCCACTTGTGTCAGTACCCAGTATAGCTGGGTAAATAGGAGACCTTTGAAGATGTAGTTAGTACTCAGATTTCTTTATTCTTTTGTGCTGGTTTCTTAGTGTTGAAACAGTGATTCATGTATGTCGCAGACAGCCTCCATTAATTTCATGTAATGTAGCTTTTATCTCGTAGCTGGGACAACTATCTTCAGCATTCTGTCGCTCTAGCGTCCCTGGCTCTGTCCTAAGTCCTCTTTGCATTTTCCTCCAGGCCCCTAGTCCTCTCCATAGCTCCTCTTTCTTCGTAAAAATTATGTTCACTTCCAGACACTTTTTTTTTCTGGTTATTGTAGCATAAGAACAAATGAATAAACAGGTTAAGAAGAGGAGGAAATAAGAATGGTGAGATTTTCAGTCTGAGTAAAGCCTTTATGTCTGAAAGGAAAAAAAGAAAAGCTACTGAGTAGATGAAAACATCCATCCAAACAGGAGAACAGATTTGTGCTCCCAACCTCCCTAGACACACACACACACACACAATCTATTCGAAGGACATTAATTTGTTTATGATTACAACACAGTAAGAGTATATAAGAGTATTTGTAGTAAGAGTATTTCTAGTTCATGGGGAGGAAAGGGCTAGGGCATTTACAAACTGGAGCTGTTGAAAAGTTTTAACGATCAAGTATACATCGAGCGCGCACACACACATACACACACACACACAGTTGGGTGGGTAGGGGGAACTGGGCATGATACCAATATGTTATCAGCCAAGTAAACATCACTATTTACTTGCAAAACATCTTTTCTCCTTAATAATGAGAAAGTGTTAAGAATTTCACCTTTAAAAATATTAAGGGGACATGGATGTGATTGCTCTACATTATCCTCACTGATATTTTTTCAATTATGTTTTATTAAGTCCAAAGGAATAATCACAATTTTTTTAGATCGCTTAAGAGAAACTACATGGGGTCCTTTGGTACAGGGAACCCAATTATTTAGGATATTATTTTGTGAACCTTTTTCATTTTATTAGTATACCAGAGGGTTTTCACATTCTCAAGGAGAATCCAGCTATTATTGCTTTTTTGGAAGAAATGTCTCACTGGGGCAATTAATTCTATACATTAACACCAGTCACAGTTGTGCTGTATATTATTAAAATTATAAAGGCAAAACCCCCGCATTTTATCATTCAGTTCAGAAAAGGGTCGTATGTGTGTGTGTGTGTCTGTGTGTGTGTGTATTAGAGAGTAAGCTGCTCCATGTGTAGCTCTCACTATATAAAAACTTTGCAAAGCCCTGTGCTAATTTGGATATGCTCTCTCCACAAATGCTGGTGGTTCATGGAAAAGTAAAACAGGGCCGAGAAAGGTGAACATGTAGACAGCCTTGGAGCTTGCCTCTGTCTGCCTCTGCCACACTTGAGGGATGTTATCCATTTAACTTTGTTGATGAGCACATGTAATTAAGATGCTGTGCCTTAATGTTTGATGCTGGGACTTGAAAGGATGATTTAAAAAATTTATTTAGATAAGCATATTGACATTTTTAGTATATATTATTAATCTTATTAATAGTATTAACAAAGGCTAATTGAAAATGCATCATCTATAATTATATTAGTCTTCATTTTAGTACATTTTTGTCAGAGTAAACTAGAAAGGAGTAATTAATGTGCCAGCGTTATTTACCCCTGTTTGTATTAAAGCTGGTGTTACACAATGTTAGAGATGAATATAGCCTGATTTCACTGAATACCTCGGAGCACAGCATTCAGAAGCAGTAAAATAAGCAGCTGTGTTTTCCTGTACTAGGAACCTAAAAATAAAACTAACTTCAGAATTGCAGGATCGGCGTGTAGGGGATGGGGACAGGAAGTCCCCAGTCCACGACCCCCACTGCTATTACACTCTAGGCTGCCCTGGGCTGTCCTCGGTGATGGACTCAGGCCTCCATAACTGCTCAGAAACTAGGGTCCTTGCATCTAATCAGTTAAAGAAACAAACATGGAAAAGGATGTCTCAATGCATTTGATCCTGGGGACCACTGATGCCAATTCCATTGGGACAGGGTAAGGAAAATGATTTTATATTCATCGAGAATAAATCCAGGACCAGAACTGAACCTTGAAAACACTGGTTCAGTCATGACTGTTAAGAGAGAAAACTATAACAATGATCCAAGAATACTGGCTTCAAGAAACCAAATTCCCAAAGTTAGACTTGACACTTCCAAGCCCCATACCCTGACCTTTAACCCCTACCTACACACACACACACACACACACACACACACACACGCACACACGTTTCAAAGCTACATAAGGGAATAGTTATTTTTGGCTCCAATGTTCAAAAGCAAAATGAAACAGACAAGCAAACAAACAAAAATAAACCCTAAAAAAAGCAAACACAGGAGACTTAAAGTATTAAGTTATTGAATACATTAAATTAATGTAAGAAAATGGAATTAGGCACTTGAAAGTTCTTTCCTGTCCTGGCTTTTATGATTCTGTCTTTCTGAGGTCGGCCGTTTCCCGAGGCAGGCAGGGAGAGCGCAGCAAAGGGTGTGAGATGAAGGCACTCAGGGATGCGATGAATGGCACATCTTTTAATCAGGTACAGCCAAGACAGCGATGGCTCGGATTCCAGAGCCAGGCTCTGGGCTTTCTCCTGGGCTCTAATAAAAAGCATGGCATATTGGTTGCACTGGCTGCCAAGTGCTATGTCCGTGCCCTCTCCACAGTGGCCAACCACAAACATGCTAGCTAGAAGCTCTCAGGGGGCCCCGTGTGTGCTGTTCCTACACAGCTAACATATGTACTGACACCTGAAAGCTACAGCCTGCCACGTCGCCAGGACCCCACTCGCCTACCTTTGCTCCTTGGTCACCAAGGGTTAATTTTCTAATGGCTGCCTTGCTGCTGGAGCTGGCCAAGTTTTTCATCGCCTGCAGAGCACCACAAGCTGTGATTTGGAGCCAGAAAACACCATTAATTTTCTAAATAGGAAGGATCACATATGTAAACTGTCTGGTTCTGTAACGAGTCGGGCAGGTAGAAGATGAAGGAGGAGGAAGTGTGTTTTTCCAGACACGCAGGCCTAACAGCCCAGGCCAATGGCCAGCACGCTGTGCAGGGCTTTGGGGGCCATGGGGACCTAGGGGGACAGGGAATTTCTCTCCCGTCTTTAAGTCGGTTTCACCACCGACCCTCCGTGTTTCTACAAAAGGTCGGGGTGGTGATTTATTGGGCAGTGTTGGGAATTTTCACATTAGACTTCACAAGAAACTTATTTGTGAATGGAAGGAAGGATTAAGCAAAGTGCACCAGCTCAGAGACCACATAGGGGCTCATGGAGTACAAAACCCGTGTGCTTAACATGTCCCAGGTCTTTAGAGGACATAGACTCAAGAATTCCCCTGACAGAAAGTACTTAGGCAGCATTTCTCTCGATGTTCTAGACACCTGAGAAATGCATCTTTGTAGATTCTGCAAATCTACCCAAAAAAGCAAAATCCTCCATTTGGGATTTATCACGCATGCCAGTTTATGTGTGTGTGTGTGTGTGTGTGTGTCAGAGAAAGAATGGGGACAAGCAAAAAAAATAAAGTGGTTAAAAAATGCCTTCCTGAGTTCTAAAAATCATTTTATTGGCCATATATACATTGATTTCTAGAGTAACTATCACTATTATCAGAGATGCCAGAACAATTCAAGACTCAAAACCAACTGGCTAGTCCTAGTAGAACAAGAAAATATCTTCCTGACTCGTCCTCTCCAAACACTAATGCTGAACTGCCCCCCTCTCAGTCTGCCCTCTTTCTGGGACCTTTTCTCTAACTTCCAGTGTGAGAAGATTCTTCTCTCCAACTTCTTTCTGGTCTCATTCCACAACTCTTTAAAAAATCTCTAGTTAATGTCAGTTCATTAATTCTAATTCTCTTTTATTGCTCCTTGTGCAAAAATGAAGTTTGTGGGAGTAAATTATTTGGAGGCAGGTTTTGCTGTCTCACAGACATAGGGTTGAAGGCTACTTCTTGATTCTCATCCTAGCAGAGCTCCTCACACCACAACAATTCTGTCACACAGTGCTCCCTAAGAAAGGAAAACGGAAGGAGAGACACTAGGGCAGGCTGCTAGAATCCAGCAGTGTACACAAAGGACTAGTAATGGAGAGAAGAGACATAAAGACTAGCTGAGTGAAAAAAAATGACATAAAGGGTATGTAAACTCACATATATTGGACTGAAAGACAGGTAAAATATTTCAGTTTTCAGAAAAAATCATCTTAAGAGGACATATTCACTCTGAGGGGGTCTTAGTTCCCTGGACTGCTATACCCAAGTACCAGAAACTGGGTGGTATAAACACTGGAGAGTTATTGTCTTGCATGGTGCCAAAGGCTGGAGGGCTGAGATCAAGGTGTCTGCAACATGGGTTCTTTCTAGGGCTCAGTCTCTCATAGGGTAGGATCTGTCCCAGTCCTCTCTCCTTGGCTTGCAGATGGCAATCCTCTTCCTGTCTCTTCATCTGGTTTTCCCTGTATGCGTGCATGTCCCTCAGACCAAATTTCCCTTCTATAAGGGTTACCAGTCATAGAGGATTAGAGACCACCCCACCTCCATGCCCAATAACTTCATCTTAACTCATCAAATCTGAAGTTAGCCTTTTTTCAAGTAAGGTCACATTCTAAAATCCTGGGGGTGAGGACTTCAGCAATGAATTTCAAGGGTGGATGGGGACCCATTTAACCCAGGTTGAGATGAAGAACTTCCTCAAGAGTTAATCAGAGTTCTCATGATGTCCATCCAAGGCAGATCTGAAGTGATGTAACTGTATATGCTTGACCCTTTACAGATTGTTGAGTATTTTTTCTTCCAAATATTTATTCCGTCATTCTATCTTGATCTTCCTCAAGATCTGCATTATTCCCACTACCCTGATGAGAAAACTGAGGCTTTGAGAAACTAAACTGCCACTAAATATCTCATAGCTACAGACCTGAGACTCTAACTCTAGGCTTCTGTTTCTTTTCGTCCTGTTTTGCCCACTAGTCTACACCGTTTGCTTTGTACTAACCATGAACACACTTCACCACCAGCAAAGTAGCTTGAGTCCTACCATTAAGTCACCAAAGAAGTGCTCAGCTTAATTCTACAATTTCTTTTCCTTATTTCCTCCAAAAATTTGGGGCAGAGGAGACTTATTTCCTGCTGTGATTTTTGTTCAAATTAATCTTATAGTGTTCCATTCTGGATGAAAAACAAAAGCAGACCTGAATCCACACAACTCCATCATACCAGTTTCACTTAGAGATATATAGGTCCCACTCTGGGCACACCAGGACCCAGCAAACGACTCCAGAATTGGCTCAAAGTAGACCCAAGTTGATGTTGGCAATCGCCAAGCTGGGTGTAGAGCAGCCATCATTTTTCAGCTAATTTTCTCCTTCTGCCTCCTCACTGGCTCCAGGTAGAACATTGTTCATTAAGAGCACTGCAGAACTCGGTAGAGCTCATTCTTGCTGAGATCGCCTCTCTGATCTTCTGAAGCCTTTCAAAGGGAATGAGCCTTGGCCTCCTTTTTATGGGCTACATTATGACCTGGCTTCAAAGTGTGAAAAGAGGTTCCAAGATCCCCTTTGTGCAGTGGAGTCTCTTAATTGCACTTTTAAACACAGTGTAATTTTTGTAATTAACATTATGGTTTCAGAGGGCAGAGAAGCCCGCACCATGCTAATTACAAACCCGCGTCTTCAGAGTGGCGGAATTTCCAAGGCCTCTGATATCGGGGTGGAATACAGTTTTTATGAAGGATTTCAAAGACCCTCTGTGGGCTGTGTTCTGAGTCATCATTAGCATTTGATAACATAAAGAAATTTTATAACATGTGACAGATTTCGATGTGAAGATTTTACCTGATAACTGGGAAATTTGCATAAAGAGCTTCATTAGGTCTCCTCTCACATTACTGAGAGAGGAAGAAGTATAGTGCACTCTTTCCCTAAGATTGTTCTTAGGAGCCAAGGAATTGGTGCTTTATAATAAAATTTACAGTATATTATGAAGTGAAGTTGTAATAATCTTCAATGATGTTGAAAATCAGAGCATACGTGCCTTTTAAGGAGAGGGAGAGAATATGTATCAGAATTACCGTGTAACTGAAAACCTTGCAGTAAAGGTATATTGTACTGTTCTTTGCCATATAAAAGACCCAGGCCTGCTAGGCTGCCGAGTCAAGGCGAAAGCTTCATATATTTAACACTGAGCGACAATAATGTGCAATTTTTTCACTCCATGAATAGTCTGTTCACTGAGAAAAAATTATCTGCTTCTTATTCCAGAGGAAAGTTTATTTTACCTTCGTCTTCCAACCCCAAGCTATCAGCCAAATTGTGTGTGCATGTTTGTGTAAAGATAGACACACACACACACATGCACACTCACACTCTCTCTCCCCATCTCTGTCTCTCTCTTCTGGAGATGCACTGTACATTCTATGCAGGGCAATCACAGATCCTGCAGAGTAACTGGCCTTTCTTATGCTGATACTGTCAGAAATTGTCCTGTGGCATAGGGATTGAGTCCCAAAGCCATCCATTTACTGAAATCCTTTCACTGAGCCTGGATCAATTAAGTCAGTAATAGTGATAATTTTGGGAAAGCTTTCTGTCATGATGGGAACAAGAATTCATCATTATTCCATGCTGTCTTATTATTTCAACACCATGCATATGCCTTTGGATGTATAGCAGTAGCTTGAGGCATTATCTCAGTGGGACATGTTTTCCTTCATGAGAGTCTTTTCCTTGGTGATTATGCAGATAATGCATGGCTTTGTAATGACATCATAAATAGAACCCAAAGTCCTAAGAAACAATTAGGGAAGTATATCAATACTTCCCTTGTAATCATAATATCATCTGATTTCCAGTGGGATGCCAAGCTAGCTCCCCAAGTTCCATAATCACGTACACGCATTAATGCCTGCTTCACAATCTATCTTGGAGTCTCACATTCTGGCTCTGGAGACAAATTAATATGCATTTTAGCCCACTGTCAAGAAGGGAAATCACACACTGGGGTTTTGATCAGAGATTGTAGGGTGAGATTCACCCAAGCTGATACAAACTGGACACTTTGTATACTGACCTCAGGTAAAACCAAAAATAGACTAAACAATTAAAAAGCCACTATCATCTGAAAGTGAAGGACCAAAGAATCTTTACTGCAAATTGCTATACTTCCCTTTTTTTTTAATTTATTTATTTTTTATTGAAGGATAATTGCTTTATAGAATTTTGCTGTTTTCTGTCAAACCTCAACACGAATCAGCTGTAGGTATACATATATCCCCTCCCTTTTGAACCTCCCTCCCATCTCCCTCCCCATCCCACCCCTCTAGGTTGATACAAGCCCTTGTTTGAGTTTCCTGAGCCATACAGCCAATTCCCGTTGGCTATCTACTTTACATACGGTAACGTAAGTTTCCATGGTACTCTTTCCATACATCTCACCCTCTCCCCTCCCACCATGTCCATAAGTCTATTCTCTATGTCTGCTTCTCCATTGCTGCCCTGTAAATAAATTCTTCAGTACCACACTTCCCTTTTAATGAAACTATTTCTGCAAGTGGATTTTTGTTTCAGTTTTCTCCCTTGAATTATTTTTTCCCATCCGATGTCTCCTTTCAGCCTAGTTTAATTCTCCTTAAAAATAAGCATGCCATTTTCACGGGAGGGAAGGGTCACTTTCTCTAATTGATTTGAGGCATGTCAGTCACTTCAGCCTGCAAGGGATGCAAAACCACATCCTAAGTGGACCTCTAAAACCACATGGTGTATTTTACAAGTTCTGTTCACTCCTGCTGAGAAGAATGGGGTATGAGTAGGATTCAATTATAGTTCTGGATTCATTTCCCAATTTTAGGAGAGGGACAAACCCTTCCTTTCTCTGAAGTCTTACAGCTTCCAACAACTAGAAATGGAAATTTTAGATAAATGATCAAACTTACATAGTATATAGGTTTTATTTTTACAAAATATTTGCTTCCAGCAGAGTGTATCTTAATTCACAAATGCAGAAATCTGTCATTAAGATCTGACCCAGCGGCATGGCATTGTCAAATGCAATAACGTATCTTTTAATAGTTTTATATCAAGGAAGGATATAACATATCATTAGTTTAAATGTATTTGCAAGCAATTACCCCCACCAGGATATTTGAGAATGCTCATGCAAAATTGATGAAATTCTGACATGCTTAAACATTGTTCATTTAGCTCAATTCCTTATGTATAGAAAAAATAGAATAAATAATTTTGCTGCCATTTGCAAACTCCTGTTAGGCATTTTTATTCCACTCAGGGCTTCTGTGCTGCCTTTAAACTACAGCCCTTGGTGATTATTTGGGGGAAAAAACAGTTTCATATATGTTTAATTTTAAATAACGGACTATATTCTTCATTCTCCTTATTATCGTTCAATGTAGTAATTTAAATATGGAGTAAATTTACTACATGTCAGCTGCCTTTCTTTTACAAAATGGGATAAATTATTAAATGAGTGGAGGTTGTTTGACAACCAGTTTTCCAGTATTACACAAAAGAAAGACCTTTGACATTCAGCTGTCTTTTGAAAAGAATAAAGTATAAATCAATTAAGCCACTGTGCTGTGGTTCAGAAATGCCATTTTATGGCACATTTTGCTTTTCCTCTCAGGTGACTTTCAGAGACCTCCACTATTACATGGAGAACAGAATGATAGCCATGCTGGGGTCCTCCTGTGCCTTTCCTGGGTTTCTAAAACCTTCCTTGGCTGAAGCACATCTTAACCAAAACATCAGACACATATCATACTCAACAGGTTCCTTTCTAATTTTTCTCAACTGCACTAGTGAATATTATTTACTAATGATGGATTAAGAATTACGTTTCTGCTTTTGGATGTTTGCCTGCAATCTTAATATGTTCACTGTATCAGAGTAGAGAAACCTTATGTTAAACATCTCATCACCCTTTATGCAAGCCAGGTGAAAAACCACATTCCCATATCTTTCTATTCTATCCCTCAATACCATAATAGCAACTGTGTAATTAATAATACTTTGAGCTCTGTCAAAATGAAATCACTTTTATTCTACTCCAAAGGAAAATCATCTATTAACTATGTGTGACCCCCAAATACATTTTTCTTTACTAACGTCACGAGTAACTATACCTTCTATAATATTCATTTGTCTACCCGAAGCCATAAAGAGTACTCAGATTATTATTTTTTAATATATCTAATCTTTTGTAAAAATCAGTCAGACTGCTTATTTGGAGGGTCACTTAATAAGTACTTTTGGAGTTCAGTTTCTGAGCACAGCACTGCTGTGGGGCAGATTAAACAACAGGAAGGAGGAGGGTAAGACAAACAGACAAAAGAGAAGGTATGGTCTCTTCTCTGAAGAAAATTAGAACGTAACTGAAAAGAGAGTAGACCAGTTGGTTCACACAGAACAATTAGCAAGGCACACAAACTGTATCTAATTGGGCTAAGTGACAGAATATAATTGTAGTAGGAGGTTAGAGAAAGCAGACATCAATAAAGACTGAAAATCTACATTTAGAAAAGCTTCATGGATGATGGGTTGCATACAATGGATAAGATTTAGATGCCTGGAAAGAGGGGAGGAGATTCGACGTGGGATGGTAACAATTCTTTGAATGTGTAAAATGTACTTCAAAAATTCTGAAACAAAAGGGTTCCGGGAAAGTGGTAGGAAGTTAAAATAAATATACTGGATGGTATCTACTTTGGAGAGCCCCCAAAGTCCGTAAAAAATAAACATTTAGGTGGGTTACATTAAGCACTATTGATCCACTAACTCTTCTTGACAAGGGACTGCCAAGAATAAAGTATCCACTAGGGTGCTGGTAGCATGGCCAAATGGGGGGAGGGGGAAAGCCAGCAGGCTGTGAGTAATCCAAGAATGGGTTAATAACTAGCTCTCATGTGATGGAGATGCTTCCCAAGACTGCCAGTGAGCCAACAGAATATAGGGATGAAGGCGAGGGAGGTACCAAAATGTACTGGGATATACTGAATCAGAGCAAATGAGAAATTATGATGTCCTTCACAGGTAGATTAAAAACGGGCTATATTTTCTAAAGGAATGGGATGGAAAATATAATTATTTATTATTTTAATTTTTCAACCACTTATTTATCAGAGAAATGCAATTCAAAACCACAATGAGGTACCATTTCATGCCAGTCAGAATGGCTGCTATCCAAAAATCTACAAGCAATAAATGCTGGAGAGAGTGTGGAGAAAAGGGAACCCTCTTACACTGTTGGTGGGAATGCAAACTAGTACAGCCACTATGGAGAACAGTGTAGAGATTCCTTAAAAAATTGGAAATAGAACTGCTGTATGACCCAGCAATCCCACTGCTGGGCATACACACTGAGGAGACCAGAATTGAAAGAGACAGGTGTACCCCAATGTTCATCGCAGCACTGTTTATAATAGCCAGGACATGGAAGCAACCTAGATGTCCATCGACAGATGAATGGATAAGAAAGCTGCGGTACATATACACAATGGAATATTACTCTACCATTAAAAATAAGGCATTTGAATCAGTTCTAATGAGGTGGATGAAACTGGAGCCTATTATAGAGTGAAGTAAGCCAGAAAGAAAAGCACCAATACAGTATAATAACACATATATATGGAATTTAGAAAGATGGTAACGATAATCCTGTATGCGAGACAGCAAAAGAGACACAGATGTCTAGAACAGTCTTTTGAACTCTGTGGGAGAGGGCGAGGGTGAGATGATTTGGGAGAATGGCATTGAAATATGTATATTATCATATGTGAAATGAATCGCCAGTCCAGGTTCGATGCATAAGACAGGGTGCTCGGGGCTGGTGCACTGGGATGACCCAGGGGGATGGGATGGGGAGGGAGGTGGGAGGGGTGTTCAGGATTGGGAACACGTGTATGTATACCCATGGTAGATTCATGTCAATGTATGGCAAAACCACTTTTTAAAAAAAAACTTAGAAAAAAAAAAGGCTATATTTTCTAAAGGAATATCAAAAGATGGGATGGAAAATACAATTATTTATTATTTTAATTTTTCAACCACTTACTTAGGTGCCACACAATCTGGCAATAGTGTGGCCTCACTAGTTCTCACCCAGAGCTAATGCTACGGAACATTCATTTCAGCATTACTCTTCCCTTCTTAACTACACAGAGCCTCAGAGTCCTCCTCATCATTGAATTCTGGGCAGATGTTACAAAAGAATCAGAATTAATAAATATACACATACACTCACACACATACTCTAATACCCCATGCCTCATTCAAAAAGAAATGTGGCTCAAAACCACATTTAAGCTGGAAGTACCATTTTCTCATGGTATAATATTTAGGAAGAGATGAATGAAAAACAGAGAAAACCATACATATTTGCATATGCACATATTCATACACACACACACAATTTTCCTAGCAAGGTCTCTATAGACAACAGAATACTTAAAGACTGGGGGTTGGGAGAGGCAATTCTTCCATTAATTTGAGTCAATGAATGAAATCCTAGGACAGATAATGACTAAAGTGAAAGTGTTAATTGCTCAGTCATGTCCAACTCTTTTCAACCCCATGGACTAGCCTGCCAGGCTCCCCTGTCCATGGGATTTTTCCAGGCAAGACTAATAGAATGGGTTGCCATTTCCTCCTTTAGGGGATCTTCCTGACCCAGGGATCAAACCCAGGTCTCCTGCACTGCAGGTGAATTACCATCTGAGCCACTGGGTGAAGTGAAAGTGAAAGTCGCTTAGTTGTGTCCATCTCTTTGTGACCCCATGGACTATACAGTCCATGGAATTCTTCAGGCCAGAATACTGGAGTAGCTAGCCTTTCCCTTCCCAGGAGATTTTCCCAACCCAATGATTGAACCCAGATCTCCCGCATTTCAGGCAGATTCTTTACCAGCTGAGCCACAAGGGAAGCCCAAGAATACTGGAGTGGGTAGCCTATCCCTTCTCCAACGGATCTTTCCGACCCACGAATAGAACTGGGGTCTCCTGCAATGCAGGCAGATTCTTTACCAACTGAGCTATAAGGGAAGCCCACTAGGAAAGCCCCATTAAAGACTAAGTCTGCCAGCAAATGATGAGTAAACAAGAAACAAAATACCCCACCATCATTTCCCAATAAGAATACCATTAGCAACAAATGCAGTTAAAATTCCAGGTGGCTTCAAGAAGCGAGCAGCTGGACAAGGACTTACAGCCCGAAAGAGAAAGGTGAGTGGAGAAAAAAAGTGAGAGAAAGCTTCAGCATTTGTCTGGAGAAGAGGAGACTCTGAGGGAACTTAATAATAGCTTTCAAGTGTCTGTCTGAAGAGTTATTCTACAGGGAATGCTGACCAGCTGTTCTCCATCTTTATTCAGGGCAGAACAAAAGGAGATACACTGAACTACAGGATGAAGGATTTAATTTAGACATAGAGAGAGTGGCTTGATAATAAGTGTTATTAGATGTTGGAATCAGTGTCTGAGGCAGCCCTGTTCTTCACAGAACTTGAAGACAGAAAAATTCATGCACAGGCTATGGAGCCCAACTGAGGTGGGCAGTGCTTGACGGTGGTAAGTATAGGTTTATTGAGCTCCCCTGTCCCCTTCCAGTCCCAGTACCTAAGACGACACTCCATCCACCCAAGTCTACCAGGTCAGTTAGAACCACTCCCAAGAACAAAGAGAAAGTGGGCTACTCCCCAGCATGCAGACTTTCAACCATGTTTAACAAGGTGCCAGGAAAAACAAGCAGCCTGAGCATGGATTCCCAAGCCTCCTGCCTTGTTAAATGCAGTTTATGACTTTCACAAAAGTGCTCTGTCTTAATTTGCTTCTTTCCTATAAATGAAATGGGGTACATTTAGTATTCCTACGGGGCTGCTACACTGGCCAAGTTCATGCTGCCTATGGATTTTAAAAATGCCAAGCAGGGGTACCCACATTGAAAATCTTGAGATAGAGTGCGGAGCCATAGGCCCTGGAAACTGACATGTGCTAGAATTACTGGAATATATCCAATCCTTTGTTTTCTTCCTCCATCTCTGTTTCTCTCATTGCCCTTTCTGGTAAAAATAGATGTGCAAGGATAGATAGTCTTTCATTAACTGAATATGTATCCTGCAAGTTTGTATTACTTTTTGCACTATCTTTTCCCATGTAGTCCAAATTGGGGCAGTTTTATAATGCTGTTTAAAAGTAAGAACCTATAGAGTCCTGTAAGGATTCATGTTTGTGCACTCAGTCATAGCCAACTCTTTGTGACCCCATGGACTGTAACCTGCCACGCTCCTCTGTCCATGGGATTTCCCAGGCAAGAATACTGGAGTGGGTTTCCATTTCCTCCTCTGGAGGATCTTCCCGACCCAGGGATTGAACCCACATCTCCTTAGGCTCCTGCATTGGCAAACAGATAGATTCTTTACCACCGAGCCACCTGGGAAGCCTAATATTTCTTAATAGCATACCTTGTACTTATGAAAGCTTACTATATGTTTGTTAAACGAATGACTAGGGATTCTATTTTTCTCCCTCCCACACAACCCATATTAAAGGTCTCCTAATGGAAAAGCACTTCCAACAACTTTGCTTTCCTTGTAAAATGAGTCATCAATCCTCTCAATATCTGAGTTGTTCTCTCATCAATGAAGAATCAGGTGTCCTCGAAGGTAGAGAGAACATCCTGCATATGCTGTGCAGAGCTGGACAAGTCCTTCCTTCCCTCAATACTCATGTCCTCTGTAGTCAGGAACTGGGCTCCCTCTTCTCCATATTCCCAAAACTGTTTTACACAATACTTTGAGCAGAGATATCCCACTAGTATATCCACTATAACAAAAATAAATGAAAAACACAGAACACAAGAAATTAAACGTCGTGCTTAAAGACATGTGCTCTGGAACAAGAGTGCCCTGATTCAAATCCCAGCTCTGCCATTTACTGAATGTGTGACCTTAGGCAAAATATTTGTAATCTCTTTGTGCGTCATTTATTAAATGCAGATTATGATAGTACCTTCCTCATCAAGTTGTTACGAGGATTAACTATGTTATATCTATAAAGCACTTGGAACAGTAGCTGATAGGTTATGCACAAAATGTACTACATAAATAAAAAGATATTGGGGCTCATGAATACACTTCCTAGTCTACCAGCTGGTTAAAGTGTTTGGCAGCTCTGCTTGGGGTCACCAGTGGTTCTTTCCCCAAACCACCAGAAAGACAAAGCACATGGTGATGGTAAGCTTCAAGTAGGGTCATAAATACTCAAAATGCTTTGAGAGTTCCTACTAGAAGCAAGGACAAAAAGGGGAACAATGACTTGGTTGAGCAAAATTGAAAAGATGGACCAAAATGATCAACTTTGCCATTACTGAATGTCTACAGACCTATTTGAAATTAGAGCCAGCATCTTCCATTTCCCCAGTGAGAGGAATCTGCTACTGCTGTTGATCAGCACTGATTTTAGAGGGACATCTAAAAAGCAGATGCAAAAGTAACATTAACAGCAACCAGAGCATCAGCCCTGGTTGAGATACACATTGCTGCATGGCAGATTAATGGCACAGGCACTTCCGTTCACCCCTTCTGTGCAGACATGGTCCTCTTTCTCACTGAACTTAAACTTTTCCTTGTGCAGCTCATCTCTGCATGCATCCCCTTCATATCAACTAGAGTTGGACCAGGCAGGGAATAAAACAAAGGGCTTAAAACTTTGCTTCATGGAGGAATCAACCTACCTGACTTCAGGCTCTACTACAAAGCCACAGTTATCAAGACAGTATGGTACTGGCACAAAGACAGAAATATTGATCAATGGAACAAAATAGAAAGCCCAGAGATAAATCCATGCACATATGGACACCTTATCTTTGACAAAGGAGGCAAGACTATACAATGGATTAAAGACAATCTCTTTAATAAGTGGTGCTGGGAAAACTGGTCAACCACTTGTAAAAGAATGAAACTAGAACACTTTCTAACACCATACACAAAAATAAACTCAAAATGGATTAAAGATCTCAATGTAAGACCAGAAACTATAAAACTCCTAGAGGAGAACATAGGCAAAACACTCTCCAACATACATCACAGCAGGATCCTCTATGACCCACCTCCCAGAATATTGGAAATAAAAGCAAAAATAACCAAATGGGACCTAATTAAACTTAAAAGCTTCTGCACAACAAAGGAAACTATTAGCAAGGTGAAAAGGCAGCCTTCAGAATGGGAGAAAATAATAGCAAATGAAGCAACTGACAAACAACTAATCTCAAAAATATACAAGCAACTCCTACAGCTCAACTCCAGAAAAATAAATGACCCAATCAAAAAATGGGCCAAAGAACTAAATAGACATTTCTCCAAAGAAGACATACAGAGGGCTAACAAACATATGAAACGATGCTCAACATCACTCATTATCAGAGAAATGAAAATCAAAACCACTATGAGGTACCATTTCACACCAGTCAGAATGGCTGCGATCCAAAAGTCTACAAGCAATAAATGCTGGAGAGGGTGTGGAGAAAACGGAACTCTCTTACACTGTTGGTGGGAATGCAAAGTAGTACAGCCACTATGGAGAACAGTGTGGAGATTCCTTAAAAAACTGTAAATAGAACTGCCTTATGCTCCAGCAATCCCACTGCTGGGCACACACACTGAGGAAACCAGAAGGGAAAGAGACACGTGTACCCCAATGTTCATCGCAGCACTGTTTATAATAGCCAGGACATGGAAGCAACCTAGATGTCCATCGACAGATGAATGGATAAGAAAGCGGTGGTACATATACACAATGGAGTATTACTCAGCCATTAAAAAGAATACATTTGAATCAGTTCTAATGAGGTGGATGAAACTGGAACCTATTATACAGAGTGAAGTAAGCCAGAAAGAAAAACACCAATACAGTATACTAACACACATATATATGGAATTTAGAAGGATGGTAACAATAATCCTGTGTACGAGACAGCAAAAGAGACACTGATGTATAGATCAGTCTTATGGACTCTGTGGGAGAGGGAGAGAGTGGGGAGATTTGGGAGAATGGCATTGAAACATGTATAATATCATGTATGAAATGAGTCGCCAGTCCAGGTTCGATGCACGATACTGGAGGCTTGGGGCTGGTGCACTGGGACGACCCAGAGGGAGGGTATGGGGAGGGAGGAGGAAGGAGGGTTCAGGATGGAGAACACAGGTATACCTGTGGCGGATTCATTTCAATATTTGGCAAAACTAATACAATATTGTAAAGTAAAAATAAAATAAAATTTAAAAAATAAAAATAAAATAAAAAATATCTCCAAAAAAAAAACTTTGCTTCAAGATCCAAGAAGTAACATGATAGCCCTTCACAGACACCAAATACAAACAGATCCATTTCAAAGGTACAATAACCATGTGGACCTTTGGAAGGTAGGAAATTCTCCCCTATCCTGAATTATTGCCTGCCAATTAAGGATTATTTCTCTTCAGTCAAAAATACTTATATTCTTAAAGATACTGTGTCCAAATGTGTTCATTCAATCTATGTTGTAGTCCTATTAAGTTTTAGGCATGGTGTAAGGTTTCTATAGAGTTCAAAGGTACAGCATACAATTCTAGTTATCTGAAAACTTACAAGCAAATTTGGAAAGCATTATTTTTACAAATAAAAATCAGAAAATAATTCAAAATATTATGGTAATAAAATGGCCTGGCAATAAGTACTGGTATTGTAATAAAATGCTTTATTCTCTTGTTCAGATAGGAAGAAACTTTTAAAGAATGGAGTTTTATGTGGGCCAGAACAGTAAGTAAACATATTAATCAGCAGGCATAATGTGGCTCTTATACAATGGCTGATGTGTGGACTGGAAAGGGGGGAAAGCAAAAGGGAAATGCTCAAAGATGGAAGTGATGCCGCAGTCCAGGAGAGACGGATCTGATCACTTCCACCGAAGAACAAGCAATTCTGAGATCTTCTCATCACAAAATTTCTGCCAACCCCAAAGTGTCCAAGGACTTAGAGACCCCAAGAAAACACATTCAAACAGGAGAGTACATTCTCCAAGGTTACAGAAAACATCTACTGACCACAGATGTACATGCCAAAGGCTTCTCAGGAATGGAAGCACAAAGAAAGGGTCAGCCAACCAGCCTTGGTTGTACAAACTCTCTCAACTCTTTTAAAGTATTGCTTCAAGAGAAAAGGTTAAATGAGGTTTGCGTGCAGTGTAATAAACCTTCACTGTTCATAAAGCTCTGTGTGATAAATGTATGTATGGTTACTGTATAAAAATATTGGGGTCAGAAGCCAAAGATCTCTGAGGTTAAGGTTTTTTTGCATGGATAGGTGAAGGAGCCCAAATCATCAAATCTCAAGAAAATGGCAGCTTGTCAGTCAAAGACACAATCTGCTCCAGCTCACCAGAGAAGCCCTTTCCCAAACTCCACTCAGCCTGACGTTATAAGCACTCTAGCCATGATATACAGCACACTATGGCATGTAATTTGTTTGGTTCCAAGAGACTAAGACAAAGGTTTGGAAGGTTCACTGCATTGGAAAAGAGATATGCCTGGCTGCAGGTTTTCACACTTGTAAAAAAAAAAAATCCCCTATTCCTCAATAATAGGGCATCAAAGTAGAGGCAGGGATTGGTAGCCATGGAATAGCTAAGAAGGAAATATCTCAACTCCTGCAATGCATGCCAAGGTCTGCAAGCAAACAAGAAGTACATTTGACAAAGTCCTATAAAGAAACGCACGACTCTGCTTATGAGTAACTTTGGCCTATGGCATAATTTGTGCCATATGTTTCCAAACAGTAAAACTGACTCCTGCAGCAGAGAGAGCTGTGTGAAAATATCACGGGACTCATCATTCGGCACAACGGAGAACCCGTTTTCACTTCTGATCCAACCTAGGACTTGTCCTTCTCAGTAAAAAACAGAACAAACAACAATAAAAGAAAACTTGGATTACATAAACCCTCTCCTTTGTACTATGAGAGCTGGACACAGGAGAGGGGGTGAGAGAAACCAAAAGCTGTGGATACAAGAGTAAAGGTAAAGAAAGTTCCTGTACGTAACTGACTGTATACAATTTGAAGAACCTGTTTAATAAAAGCAGAGTCTTCTTTAGAAATCTCTGGGTACAAACTTCTCTTTGCAATCTAAATTTGAGCCATTACTATGTCAGAGATGAAGCATTCCTTGCAGTTAGCGACGACTCTTACTAAGAAGTGGAAAATCAGCTTCCATTGTTGAGCAGTTATCATGAACTGGACATATTGTCTTCACTTAGTCCTTACCACAGCCTTATGAATATATCATGTTAATACTCAACTGGAGAAACAAGGAGAGAAGTAACATATTGCCCAAATTTAGACAGTTAGTGAGCATCAGTGAGATTCCAGAGAAATCTATATACCTCATGTTCCTATCATACTTTCTGTAGATTTGGCAGAGTGGTCATACTGGCAACTATAATCAAAACCTCCAGCCTGGCATGAAATGCAGAACATTTAACAGGACCTGAGTGATAAAATAGGAGAAATCTAAACCATAGTGAAAATCAGAAAAGCCCTTAGCTTAAGTTGGCTATAATTTTCATTAAACCCTTGGAGATAGATTTGGAAATAAATATCATAACCCTGAATATGGTTTATAGTTTGCTGTATTGATGTATTCTTATATTACTACATAGTAAACCAAATATGGTTCAGGGTTTCCACATGCATTCCCAATTTTTCCTTTTATTGTCTTTATAAAGTCCCCCAAACATCATAGTTATTGTTACAGAGAGACACCTATAAACGTAGACTCCAACTGTTTAAAATCAAGATGCAGGGACTTAGAGGGAGATGGTCAGGTGAACACCCTCGTTTATAGCTTGTTTCGCACATTTGAGCTTGTTTCTTGCTTAGTGGAGTTGAGCACAAAATACTCAATTTTTTCCTACCCGCTACAAATTCATGAGGCAATTCTCCTGTTATCTTTGAAAAGTTTTACCTTTTACATTTAAATCCACAATACACCTGGAATTGATTTGTGTATATAGTGTATATACTCCTTTTTTCCCCTCCATATGGATATCCAACTACCAATTATTGAAATGACAATTATTTTCCCCATTGCATTGAAGTAGAACCTGTGTTTCATAGTAAGAATAATAACTTTCAATATCTGATAATGTAAATCTTCCAACTGCATTATTATCTTGGCTATTCTTCCTATGTACATTTCCCCAGAAATTTAGAATAAGCTTATCAATTTCCATGAACAAATCTGTTGAGACTTTTTATTGAAATGGCAACTAAATCCATAGGTTAATTTGGGAAAAATTGACATCTTTACAATGCTGAGTCTGTTAATCCAAGAACGTGACATGTTTTATTTAATTTCTCAATAATATTTTAAAGTGTTCTTCATAGGAGTCTTGCAAACCTTTCATAAGACTTACTGCTAAATAATTTATCATTTGATGCTATCTTAAGTGGCATCATTCTTTAAATTTTAATTTCTAATAGTTTGTTACTATTTGCTTGGAATTTGACAATTAAGGGTCTTTCACAAATCCATGCAAGAAAATCTTAACCTCAGAGATCATTGGCATCTGACTCTCACAGTTTTGTATGGTAACCGTAGATCCAATTGCCAACATCTGTTGGATCATAGAAAAAGCAAAAGAATTCCAGAAAAACATCTACTTTTTCATTGGCTACACTAATGCCTTTGTTGTGGATCACAACAAACTGTGGAAAATTATTAAAGAGATGGAAATACCAGACCACTTTACCTGCCCCCTGAGAAATCTGTATGCAGGTCAAGAAGTAACAGTTAGAACTGGCCCTGGAACAAGGAACAATGGTCTGGTTCCAAATTGAGAAAGGAGTAAATCAAGGCTGTATAGCATCACCTTAATTATTTAACTTATATGCAGCGTACATCATGCAAAATGCTGGACTTCATGAAGCACAAGCTGGAATCAAGATTGCAGGGAAAAATCTCAATAACCTCAGATATACAGATGACACTACCCTTATGGCAGAACGTGAAGAGGAACTAAAGAGCCTCTTGATGAAAGTGAAAAGCAGAGTGAAAAAGCTGGCTTAAATCTCAACATTCAAAAAACTAAGATCATGACATCTGGTCCCCAAACTTCATGGCAAATAGATGGTGAAACAAAGGAAATAGTGACAGACTATTTTCTTGGGATCCAAAATCACTGCAGATGGTGACTGCAGCCATGAAATTAAAAGATGCTTCCTCCTTGGAAGAAAAGCTATTACCAACCTGCTGCTGCTACTGCTACTAAGTCGCCTCCGTCATGTCCGACTCTGTGCGACCCCATAGACGGCAGCCCACCAGGCTCTGCCGTCCCTGGGGTTCTCCAAGCAAGAACCCTGGAGTGGGTTGCCATCTCCTTCTCCAATGCATGAAAGTGAAAAGTGAAAGTGAAGTCACTCAGTCGTGTCCGACTCTTAGCGACCCCATGGACTGCAGCCTACCAGGCTCCTCCGTCCATGGGATTTTCCAGGCAAGAGTACTGGAGTGGGTTGCCATTGCCTTCACTGTTACCAACCTAGACAGCATATTAAAAAGCAGAGACATTACTGATAAAGGTCCAACTAGTCAAAGTTATGGTTTTTCCAGTAGTCACGTATAGATATGAGTTGGATCATAAAGAAAGCTGAGCACCAAAGAATTGATGCTTTTGAACTGTGGTGTTGGAGAAGATTCTTGAGAGTTCCTTGGACAGCAAGGAGATCAAACCAGCCAATCCTAAAAGAAATCAGTCCTGAATATTCATTGGAAAGACTGATGCTGAAGCTGAAGCTCCAATACTTTGGTCACCTAATGTGAAGAACTGACTCATTGGAAGAGACCCTGATGCTGGGAAAGATTGAAGGCTGAAGAAGAGGGCAGCAGAGGATGAGATGGTTGGATGGCATCATCAACTCAATGGACTTAATTTGAGTAAGCTCTGGGAGTAGGTGATGGAGAGGGAAGCCTGGCCTGCTCCAGTCCATGGGGTCACAAAGAGTTGGACCTGAGTGACTAAACTGAACCATATGTACATTTATCATTCAAGCTTTATGAACTGTGATGGTTTATTACATTGTATGTAAAACTCAACTGATTTCTGCTATGTTCACTTATTAGAATTAATAAGATATCTTCAGGTCTTTCAGATTTTCTGCAAGATCATGTTGCCTGTGAATAATAACAGTTTTATCTCCTAACTATTGTGTCTTTTATATCTTGCCTTATTGCTCTGGTTAGGTTTTCTAGTCCAATATTAAATAGAATTGGTCTGAGCAGATCTCCTTGTCTCATTTCCAAGCTCAAGGGAAATCTTGTGATACTTCACCATTAACTATGAAGATTACTATAGATGCTTTGTAGATACTCTTACTAAAGGAGAGTTGCTTTATGTTATGAAATTTTACTCAATTTTTTTTTCTAATGCTATGTTTGTATCTATTAAAGTGAGCATATGATTTTTTACATTTGTTCTCTTAATGAAGTGACTTATGTTGATTGATTTTTCAATTGATAAACCAGCATTATTTTCTTAAGATAAACCCAAGCTATTTGTGATATATTTTCCTTTTTACATATTATTCAACTTGGTAACACTTTTTGGAAGTTTTGCATCATTTTCCATCATTACCTGGTCTGTAATGTTCTCACTAAATTTATGTTGGCCTCACAATGGGTTGGGAAATGCTCCATTTTTTCCTGTTCTAAAGAATTGATGTAAGATTGATTTTATTTCTTCTTATACAATTGGTAGAATTTACCCAAAAACCATGTGAACCTAGATATCCTTGCAAAACTCTTTAACTAGTTATTCAATTTCTATAATAGGTCTAATATTATTTAAATTTAAATTTTTTTCTTGTGTCAATTTTTGTAATATGATAGTATTTTGGTTCAAGGAAACTGCTGCTGAGGAGCAGAATAAAGAAAAAAAGAATGAAAAGAAATGAGGATAGTCTCCCTTTTATCTAAAATTTAAAATTTCTTTGCCTAAAGTTGCTCTCCCCTCCATGTGGGCACATGAAATTCAGGGGATCTAGCCAATCACAAATCTATAGCCTGTGCAGAGCACCCCAGGAATTGTAACCTAAAACAGTTGCCTTGTATGAGCTTCAGAGCAGTGAACAAATTGAAAGCTTAATATGCTTTCAGGTTGTTTATTGTGAAATAAATAACCTATGCATGACTTCTATTCCCATTGATTAATCCTTTTCTCTGATTTATTAAATCAAATGTATTTATCCATATTTAGATCTCTACTTGGTACTTTCTACTTCATTACTCCAATGAAAATTTCTATTATGTCATCTACTGTCTTGAATATATTAACCAAAGATTTTTAAAGGGTCTTTGTGTAATCACAGTAAAAACAATTGGACTACTTCTAGGTATGTTTCTATATTTATAATATTTTTATTGAGATATGATTGACATATAAAACTATATATCTTTAAAATGTACTATGTGATAAGCTTTGACATCTATCTACTCCTGAAAAACCATTGTCATGACCAAAATCATGAATGTATTCATCATTCCCAAATTTCCTGATGCCCTTTTATAATCCTTCCATTCTGCCCCTATCCATATACACCACAATCCCCAGAAACCATTCGTCTGATTTCTGTCACTAGGAATTAGTTTGCATTTTTAAGTATCTTTTAGTGTACACTCTTTTTGTCTGATTTTTAAGGTGAGCATAATTATTTTGAGATTCATCTATGTTGTAGCATGTATCAATGGTTCATTCTCTTTTACTGATCCATTGTACAGATATACCACACTTGTTTATCCACTCACCTACTGATGCATATTCAATTTTTAAAATAGTGTTCTCCAGAGAACAGAAATCATTTTTCCTTGTTCTTTTTGTTTTGATTAAGTTCAATTTATCAATTTCTTCTTTTTTGGATCATGCTTTTGGTATTCTAAGAAATTTTTTCTACACCATGGTCACAAAGATTTTCTTTTAGAACTTTTATATTTTTATGTTTTACATTTCCTATCTATTTGGAATTAATATTTGCATGTTGTGGGGTATGGATCAAAGTTCTTTTTTCTGCATAACCATTTGACTGCCCTTTTCTACAGAGTTACATGTGTACCTTTGTAGGAAAACTAGTTTTCCATATATATATATATATATATATATATATATACACACACACACACACACACACACACACACACATATGTAGGTATATTTCTTGACTGTCTGTTTCACACTTTTCCCTAACCCCAAGCATCAGCAAAAAATGGCTCCAAAATCAATTCAGGCACAATGCCTTTTCATGTACAGCCCCAGGCTAGGAATGGTTTTTACATTTCAAAATGGTTAGGAAAGAATCAAAAGAGTAGTTTTTATGACATGTAAAAATTATATAAATTTAAAAGTTGATATCTTTAAATGAAAATTAATTGAAAGATGGGCTTCCCTTGTGGCTCAGGTGGTAAAAAATCTGCCTGCAATGCAAGAGACACATTTTTGATCCCTGGGTCAGGAAGATCCTCTAGAGAAGAGAATGGCTACATAGTCTAGTATCCTGGCCTGGAAAATTCAATGGACAGAGGAGCCTGGTAGGCTATAGTCCATGGGGTCACAAAGAGTCAGACCCGACTGAATGACTAACAATTTCATTTTTTTCACTAAGTGAAACACAGCGATACTCATTCCTTTATCTATCACATATGACTGTTTTCATGCTTCAACAGCACAGCTGACTAGCTGTGACAGAGACATTACAGCCCACATAGCCTAAATACTAACCATCTCCTATTCTGCTTTCCACTAGTATCATATTGTTTTAAATACTGTAGCTTTATTATATGTTTTGAAATCAGGCAGTGTTAGTTCTATGATTTTGTTCTTCTTTTTCAAGGTTGTTTTGGCTATTCTAGAACTTTGGAATGTCCATATTAAACTAACAATGTGCATTCCAATTTATATAACAAAAATAAACCCAGTGGGACATTAATTGTGATTAAATTGGATTTATCAATTAATACTGAAAGACTTCACATCTGACAGAGATTCTTCTGACCTATGAACACAGTACATATCTCCCTTCTCACTAGGCCTTCTGTTTTTCTTCTCATCAATGTAATTTAGTGACAGCAATGTAAATTTAGGGACACCAATAATTTTAGTGATAGATGATTACTGGCAATCCCTGTTTTCCCCAATCTTCCAAATTTCATGAAAACCAACAGCAGATTCTCCCTGGCTTCTGTTTGTATATCTCTCTCTCAAAAAAAAAAAAAAAGAGTTAAAAATTGGAAGAAAAAAATATTCATTAACACAGCTTGTTTGCAAAATTTTTGTTTTTCCTTTAACTCCAACCACAAAAGCTAAAATGCACAGAGCTATAAATTTTTTAGCAATAGATATGAACTGTCAAGGCATGGAATTAAAATGTGTTCCTCCTTTCCTAATGTGGCAAATTGTTATTTTGGATGGAAAATTATGAACCTCATTCAATGTGTTTCCTAATATATCATCAGAGACAACCATTTCATGGTTAATGAAGACTTTCCACCAGTTGATCAGCCACTGTTTAGAATAAAGTTATGTCTCATATCAATAAATTATGGTTATAATGGCAACAGTTTCCTTCAAAATGGGTTGTTCTCATGATAAGGGGCTTGTTCTCTGTGGGTAATCACTTGCTACCTTCTGTTTCATCTCTGCTGTCAAGCAGCAATGGAGGCAAGAGGGGCCTTATTATTTTGGGATGTTTTATGCAAATCCTCTAAGTCTTCTCTGAAATTCATTTCTCATTTGATCACTGAACAAAGACAGGCTTAGAGGGAAAGGACTTCTTCCTTGTGGAGGCCACAGACTGGCCAGGTCAGGATTTGGCTGTCTTATGCAGTGAGTGTGATGACTGACCCTATCTGGATTATTCCAAGGTTTGCTCCCTCACAACAGAAGTGACCCTTATTGAAGGAAATTTTCTTTGACATTCTGCTCAAATTTCCCCCTCACTAACTTTCATTCTATCATTTATAATCAGATCTCTTAAAGCAATTCCTCTTCCTTTATAGACAGTTTTCCATCTTTCACACTTCAAAAACTCCATATTCCTCTGAGTCATGACTGGGTATTTATCTATCTTCAGATTAGTAATAAAAAAGTTGATAATATTTTACAACTATCAGTAAGTTTCTTTCAAAAGCACTTTCTGGTAGCTCAGATTTTGTTTGTGGACTCCAGTCTGTTGGCTTCCTTGGGAGATAAGAACCAACTGAAATTGAGAGCTTTGCTATTTGACCTGGATGCCTGCTGCAGTTTTGCAAATAAAAGAGTAATATTTTTTTTAAAAAAAGATTAATATATTGCTAACATGCCTAGTTTAGACATTCCATCCAGTTGAATTATAGTTATCATCCAGAAGCAGAATTATGAAAACTATGCTAGAACTAAGAAAACTAGAATAGTATACCCTCATTTTAGATGATGCTGTTGTGTTGTTCAGTTGCTAAGTCATGCGCAACTCTTTGTGACCCCATGACCTGCAGCAAGTCAGGCTGCCCAGCCCTTCACTATCTCTGGGAGTTTGCTCAAACTCATGTCCATTGAGTAGGTGATGCCATCCAGCCATTTCAGCCTCTGTTTTCCCCTTCCCCTCCTGCCCTTAATCTTTCCCAGCATTGTAGATAATATTAGATGACCAATTTGGTAACTTCTTGTCTTCTATCAACTACATAGACATCAGGAATAGAAGATTAAGTTAACAGATGGGACATTCTCTGTATATGTTATTACAGAAATACCTTAGTTAAATAAGTTGACTGTCCCCACAGCTCACCTTCTCCAGTTTATTCCATCAGATTTGCAGGGGTTTGCCTATTGCATTGGGCGGGGATCTGCCGACTTTTCTCCGTCTATCCTGCTGCCACACTCTAGCCCAAGTGATCTCATGTCTCATATCTTTCTCCTGCACAACTAAAATAGCATCCTCACCAGTCTCCTTGTTTCTTCTCTTGTTCCTATTCATAATCCAATCCAATCAGACTGTGTTTTATTTAAAACCATGCATCCTATCACTTTCCGATTTGAAATGCTATTAAGCTGCTGCATTAGACCTCTGTCAGTTGAGGCTACATCATTGAAAATCCTCTCTACATTTATGTATTAATAACTATCCACATTAGGAGTCCTACCTTTCAAAGATAGAACTGAAAGAAAATTGAATTCCTAGACTCTCTTGCAACCAGGTATTTAATAACTTAAATTCTGTCCATCAAAACACATCTGTTGAGATATGGTTTGGAGCCTAAACAATATAGAAAGAGCTCCACCCAGAGATTGGGCTGCTGACAAACACAGCTGGGAGAGTACCTGGTTCTCTGAAAGAGAATGTGGCAGGATTTCTGGCATTTAGACCCAAGCATAGTTGGTGCCAGTGGGAAAAGGAATTTTCACTAGAGCAGTCTCCAGTAAGGCTGAGTGTGGATCCCGGTGGCATGGCTCTAGAGCCTGGCTTCTTAGCCTTCCTAAAGTTCTACAAGCAGTGCTACCTTTCAGTTCAGTCCCTCAGTCATGTCCAACTCTTTGTGACCCCATGGACTGCAGTATGCCAGGCTTCCCTGTTCATCAACAACTCCCAGAGCTTGCTCAAACTCATGTCCATTGAGTCAAAGATACCATCTAACCATCTTGTCCTCTGTCATCCCCTTCTCCTCCTGCCTTCAAACTTTCCCAGCATCTAAAGTGCTACCTGTAGGCCTGGGCAAATGAGACCTTTGTCTCAAGGTCTGAGTCTTAGGGACCGCCATGTTTTACAAGACACCTTTCACTATCACCACAAAAAATTAACATTTAACATCTTAACATTTCAAAATATATGCTCATATCTTTTTCATGAATGAACTGTAAAATAAACACAAAACATCATGACTTATAATGAATATCATGAGAAAAAATAATCAGTATAATATAAAATACAGCAGCCAAAAATGCACACCTAAATCTTTTCATAAAAAAAAATGATAGAAAAATAAAACTTTAGAAAAATAAACTTAACAAAAATAATGCTCATAAGAAGATCCTCTAAAACCTGTTTAACTTGTTATGGACACAAAACTGATCATAAATCAAATCTTCACTGTTAAATGGAAAAAGAATTATTTTGATGAAAATTTCAATAGCATGAACATTAGAATAGAAAGAACTGAAAATGTTTTGGCTGAGTCTATAGAAAATGGATCAATGAATTAAAATTTCCAGATGAAATAGTTTCCTTAAAACCCTTTCTCAACAAAATTTACTCAGCACTGACACAATTCTGATTTGAGTGTTCTTACTCAAAATGGTGGGCTCTTAACATCCTTAGGATCAAAATGGGTGAGTCAGCATGACAGTGTCAGACATCCTATATCAATACCAAGAATGGAAATGGAGGTGAGATAACTGATGTTGTACATAGGAGCAAGACTCTGAACCTCAAGGCCCTAAAGCAAACCAGTCTCATAGAATGAGCTGTTACATGAGAAGAAAGTCAGGTTCTGACCACTTGGGATAACTTTCATTTTCTTGCAATAGAGACAGACTGGCTGTGGAAGCACCTGAATAATTCCACCTGCCATCGTTTGTACCTGGGACTATTCATATGTCCCAGCCACATACTGGACATCTACCTTGTTCATTATTGTCTCTCCAACACCAACACTGTGCCCGATACATAGCAGCAGCAGGACCAACACTGACTGAATGGATTCATTGCAAATCTCAAGCTCAAAAGTATTCTAAAAGTACAGTTCAACATACCTCTGGAGAGTGTATGAGAATAAAAGATCTGAATTCAGTTCCTGGTGCTACTGCTTGCTAGGTCTATGACCCCAGACTAATCATTTAACCTCTCAATGTCTCAGTTTCTGTAACTATAAAATGAGAGTAAAAGATGTAATAATCCCATAGGTTTAATTTAGAGGAGAAAATAGGAAAATCTATGTGAAGGGATGACACTTTTAAGCAAGAGCTCGCCAAATATTGACTATTAACATTATTATCAATACCATCATCATCTTTGTATAAAACAGACAATAAAAGTCAACTCACCAGCCTTTTTAAACACTATGAGACAGAGATAATAGCATCTAATGGAATAAGTCTTATTTGGACTAACAAATTATTTACTCAGTGGAAAATAATAATATCCTGAGAATATTAAGGGGTCAGTATAGAGTCTGCCCAATTCCTTTAAACTTTTGAAATTTGTCTTTACATGACTGAATGGTGATCACTGGTTTTTAATAGTAACAAATGCTATTATAATGATGATCACAATTCTGAAGTGCCTGTGAAACCAGTGTAACAGTACAGTTAATAATCTTTAATGTGCTGTAATTATTTAAAACTGTCATCATTTTCATGTGATCAGTGAACAGAGCACTCTCCTTAGGACTGGAAGTCCTTGGTTCAGGTTCTAACCTCTCCACTTACTAGTAGTAACCTTGGGTAAACCATGCAACTAACTTATTTGAATATTTTGGCTAATCTATAAAGTAAGGGAAGCAATATCTACCTAAAGAAACTGCTTAGAACTTTATGAAGCTCAAAGTGAGGTGTATGTAGTGAGTGAGAACTGGGAGGACTCAGATATTATTCCATAAAAGAAGAAAATGAGGTCCAATGAGACATGACTTACTAAATGCCACACTGCTAACATTTTGAGCGGCTGGATCTTGTGAAAAATACTTCATAAAGAAAATATATACAAATTAAGCCACTATTTTGAGTAACTCCTAACCAAACTATGTACTGAAAAAATTAAAACATAATATGTCTTGCCTTTTAGAAAAAAAAATTTTAGTTTGAAAAAGGAAGTGTATTATTCCTGATTTCCAACTATATTGATCGGTGACATACAGGGTGCTCTCAGTGGCACCCCACTCCAGTACTCTTGCCTGGAAAATCCCATGGACAGAGGAGCCTGGTAGGCTGCAGCCCATGGGGTCGCTAAGAGTCAGACACGACTGAACAACTTCACTTTGACCTTTCACTTTCATGCATTGGAGAAGGAAAAGGCAACCCACTCCAGTGTTCTTGCCTGGAGAGTCCCAGTGATGGTGGAGCCTGGTGGGCTGCCGTCTATGGGGTCACACAGAGTCGGACACGACTGAAGCGACTTAGCAGCAGCAGCAGCAGTGATTTTAGACTATAAATATCATGTTTTAAGATCATGTGCCTAGAGAATAAAACTAGTAACCATAATGATGAAGATAATGCAGTACGGAGGTTGGCAATAGTGTCAAGGATTAAGCTGGGCACTTAAATAAACAGCATCTTGTTTGAGTCTGCCAACAAGACTCTCAGGTATCTCATTTTACATATGAGAACACAGAGGTTCAGAAAGGTTCAGCAACTTGTCAAAGGTGATACCACTAGAAAATGACACGGCCACCAGCTTGAAGTCCTATTTAGGTTCAGTGACAGAGCAACTCCTTTTCTTTATACTTTTATGTATGGTTTTTGGAACACACATGCAGTCCTGATTACTTGAAGCCTGCCTATTCTTAGCTATTCCTCCTGTAAGCACATTTTCCCATCAAATATAAGCCAAGCAAGACTATGAGCTCAGCTGCTACATCTTTCTTCTACTTTTCTCATTCTCTTCTTGTAGTCACAAACTATAACTTATTGAACATCAATTCACAGCAGAGGGGTGTGTTGGGATCACCTGTCCAGAGCTGTGTGGTTGTCTGCAGAAACACCAGCTGCCCTACCTCCTTGACCTCCCCTGCCTGTGCACAAGGACAGCTAAAGTGAAGGCAATTGCTCAAAAGAGCAAAATAGAATGAAGATCGCATCTGAGCTCCTTCAAGCCATGTCCTACCCTATAGCTTGGTACTTACATATTTGTAAAAGGACATAAAATTCCACTTTCAGGGCTTCCCAGATCTAAGTGTTTGGATGGCAAGCCATTCCACTGGGTAAGGGCTGCACGTGCGTCATGGATCTGTCACCATGAAGCCTGGGAGATGTGTGAGTTCTCCCAAACACAGGCTGGTCTGATGACCTCCTTAACATTCTGATCGCTGGAGAATTACCATGCACAGCTTTCCTCTGAAAACCCAAAGTGGGCATGGTGGACTTTCTCCATATCTGCTAGATTCCAGAGTCAGTGGAACAGCAGGAAAGGTCCTCATTCCCTAGCTCTTTTTTTCTCTATTTTACAGGTGTTGTGTTTTGGCACAGAAATATCAACCAGCCCTTTCAAAAGCATATTCTGAGGCTTAAAAAAAGTAGAAAGAAGATCAATAACAGTCTCCATTTCAATGGCCAAATAGCTGGAGTAGGGGAGATGGAAACTGCCATCATGGGAAAGGTGCCCAACTGCAGTATTTTGGTGTTTCACTGGCAGAGGTAAAAGTAAAGTCCAAATGAGAGTGCTTTGTTTCCTGCTTTCTCACATAGGGACTACTTTTCCAAGTAAAGAAAATGTTGACCAAAGAAAATAAAAGGGAAAGACTGTCTCATTCATTACCAACACAAAATGTGTAGCATTGTTCTAATGGAAGTAATATACTTCCGAGGGTGGAGCAGTTTGTAATAAAGCAACCTATTTTTGTGACTTGGCTTAACCTTTGGGCCTTCTCATATAACCTAGGTGGACAATTTCAACACAGCAAAGAATACCATGGCCTCATTGTTAGGCAACCCCCTTTTCCTCCTCTCTGATTTTAACCCACACAATGATACTGTGTCTTTCAGGCCACAGTATAATTATTGTTCGGTGTAAACCAAAAGTTGATAAAGAGTAGAGAATGATGGCTTGGAAAAGTAAGCCTTAATATTGACTGAATATAGATAGATATAAGATAGATTTTATGATTTAATGCAGAAAATGAAAAAGTAGGGGGAAAATGGTCAGTCCTGAGATTTTATAATATTAAACAGAGCTCAAGGTGAGGGAATTAGAAGACCAAAGGCATATGGAAAAAGATTGGCCAGTTGCCCTAAGTTCACAGGACCAGCTATTACTGTTTGACTCCCAAGTTCTCAGGATCCCAGTGACAATTACAGAAACTACATAGACGTTTCCTCCAAGATATCAAAACCTGCAACAGCCTTCTCAGCCCTATGCAATTAATATTTGCTTAACTGTCAGTGATGTCCATCACTGTCCTCAGGATAGGATGTTCTTTCCGTAGCAACCGTGGTGTGAACAGTGATGGAAGTGGTGCCAGATGTCACATCAGGTCCTTGGAAGAAAATCCCTCTTTCAGAGAACTTTCTGTTAAAGATGCTCAAAAAGTCACAAATTCTTCCTCTTTTCTTTTTTGGATACACACAAGGAATATTTATAAGTTTTTACTCTTTGCCTGCTACTGTTAATAAGTAGGAATACAAATATGAAAGCAATAGATTCTTTTCTACACTTCTCAATTGCTTACAGCCTCTCCTAAATGCTGTCTACAGTACAGTTCAGCGGAAATTATTTTGTTCCTCCTTTTGGGTCCCCTTTATGAGGAACCTGGGGGAAATTGCTCTTTTCTTGGTATGGGAACCAAGAATAGCTGTACTGCTGAACAATTGGTTTGCAAACATATTATGGACACTTTAAAGCGTGTGATTGACCAGCTTCCCCTTTCTTCTGATGCTTAGGGACAAATGTTGGCCCACCAAATGCCAGAAAAAAAGTGATTATAGTTTGAGTTTTCTGAATCATGTATCAGGATTATTTTATTGCCTTTTATTTTCCTTCTTTTACCTCCTTTTCTCCTTTCTCTGTCTTTTAAAATGTGCCTTGTTATGTTATTTTGTGTGTCTATACAAACAGACTTTAATTTCTAGGACATACTGGGGTCTGAAAAAATAGACAGTTCTTTCCTCAAACTCTATTTCAGTAGTATCTCATCACAAAGGAATTATTTACCTTTAAGGGGTGAAAGCAGAAATAACCAAGTGACAAGGAGAATATACAGAACACACTTCCAGCAGCTGTCCATGAAGACATGGAACAACAGATGTCAGGAAACCATGAAGTAGCCACATCATCACACCCCACCTAGTAGAGCCAGGGCCCATTTGGGGGAAGCATTCTGATGTTTCACAGACTTCAAAATTGATTAAGTAAACTTTAAGCCCTAAATTTTTCAATGTGCTCATCTACTCAATATAGCTTGTTTTATCCATTGACTATTCCCAGCCTCTATGGCCAGGAAAATCATTAGTACAGAAGGTGCAGCTAAGTCTTAGAAACATATAAAGAATCAGATTTTGTACCTGCAGATTAAATTGAATTTGGGGAGCCTTTTCTATCTTTTATTTAAATTGATTTTTCTTAGCGGATTACAGAAGCCCAGATAAACAACACTGTAAAAATAATTTTTAAGAGTTCATAATAAAGAATAATTAGTACAAAAAATAGGAATTATAAAAATTTCAAAATGTTTATTCATTCACCAAATATTTATTGAACACCTATATGAGCTACCTTTATTAGAAAAGATCCTATTGCTGGGGAAGATTGAAGGCCAAAGGAAAAGGGGGCAGTAGAGGATAAGTTGGTTGGATAACATCACCGACCCAATGGACATGAATTTAAGGAAACACCGGGAGATAGTGAAAGACAGGGAAGACTGGTGTGCTGTAGTCTGTGGGGTTGCAGTTGGACATGACTGAGCGACTAAACAAGAGCATATGAGCTATACCCTGAGAACAGAGTAGAAAGAGTGTTTTCTTTCTAACTTCATAGAATCTAATTCTTTGGGGGGAAGATAAACATTAAACCAAGCTTCAAACTAGTAAATGTATAATTTCCCAATATGATCTAAATGTTGTAAAAAGAAAATGTTCATTCCAGATATTCCCAGTATCTATTAATTTGTAACAAACTGCCTCAAACTTAATCATGTGAGACAACAACCATTCTATTATGCTCATAAGTCTATGGATCAGGGATCTGAGCATAGCACATTATGGACAGCTAGTTCCTGCCCCACAATGACTCAGACCTCTGCTTTCTTGAACAGGTGGAAAAGACTGTGACAATGAGAATGGGGCCATACTTTTGTGGCCTTGGACCTCCTTTACAGGGTATTAAACAAAGGATTAAATACTTGAGATGTTTTTCACCCTGTATTTATCACCTGCCTGAGATGATACATTATAGGCAGTCTTTCCATGTGACTCACATGGGTTTCCTCACAGCATGCAGTATCAAGGTAATCAAATGTGTTAGATGGAAACTGGCATCCCTGAGAATGAGAATTCTAACTTGAAAACTGCCAATTTTTCAAGGCCTAGGCCCAGGTATTGCCGCAGTGTTACTTTCATCATATTTTACTGATCAATCACAGTGACCACTGAGTTTCGAAAGGAAGAGTCATAGACTACCTCTTATTAGGTAGAGTGTCAAGAATTACTCTGGATCAAAAATGCTAGAAATAATGGAATAATAGTTCGTAAGTGCTGAGAGAAAAAACTTGTAAAACTGTAATTCTATACCCAATTAAACTATAATATTTCTAGCAAATACTGAGAGCATACTGATAAAACTACTAAAGAATATTCATCAGGAAGAAGGAATTGAACACAAAATTATGGTTTCAGATGAAAAATAATTAAGAGAAATAAAATATGAGTAATAAGTAAGCATTGATTGTATCAATAAATATTTATTAAAATTAATTAGAATGCTATAAAAATAAGATGAAACTAAAATGCAAGACATACTGTGCAAGATAAATAGGCATGAAAAGATCTTCAGGTTAAGATCCTTGTATTTTTTTCAGGAGTGTAAAAATGTTGATTCATTTTAAAGTTTGTTAAGTAAAAGATGCTCGTTAAATATAAAAAGTAACCACCAAAAGGATGAAGATATAATGTGTAACTCTTAAACTAATAGAATGGGGGAGATGGGGCTACTTGATCAAGTAATGTAAAACAGGAACACTTGTAAAAAATGATAAATAAGATGATAGAAAAATCATAAATTAATAATCACAGTAAATGTAACATAAAACTCATCATTTAAATATAAACAGACTTAAACTAGATTTTTAAACTCCAGCTATATGCTATTCACTAAAGACACTCCTAAAAACATATAAGAAAGACTAAATTGAAAATAAAGGGATTAAAAAAATACCAGGAAAATATCAAGCAAATGTTATGTAGCATTTTAATATGAAACAAAATGTTTTGTAAGAAACATAATTATTAATGAAAAGAGTCACTACATAAATAATTTCCAAAAAAGCTCTTGAAAAGAAGTAGGCATTTTGAACTTATATAGATATTATGGCTTTAAATTAGATATTATGTATAAATGTTATGGTCTTAAATTAGAAAAAGTGAAAATGGGCAGAACTAGTAGAAATTAGCAAGCATAATCATAATGTGATGTCATATATCTTCCTTAATATTAATAATTGCTAAGTTAAATACAAAAATATAGCTTACTTGTTTTCTTGCTCTGTAATGAATATTCACAAATTTAGGCACAATAGCAGTCATTTATTAGCTCACCATTTCTGTATGTAAGAAGTCTTGTATTCTCTGCTCAGGGCCTCAATAGACTGAAGTCAAGTGTCAACTGGACTGCATTCTTCTCTAGAATTTAGGTGTCTATTCCAAGCTCACTCAATTTGTTGGCAGAATCTAGTCCCTTATGGTGAGAAGACAAGGTCCCTGTTTTCTAGTAGTTTATTAGGAAGGGATTGCTCTCAGCAACTAGAGATCATGCTCAAAACTAGCCATTTCCCTTTTTGATTTAATAAGTTAACTCATCAGTAACTTAATCAAGAGAGTAAAATCTGATTGTCACAGGTTCTACTCACACTCAAGGGGAAGTTGTATAAAATAGAGGCTTGGAGTCTTTGGGTCATCCTAAGATTCTACCTGCCACATGAAGTAATTATATATAATATTTGAGCAAACAGTGAATTTGATTTGATGAACATTATTAGAACACTGTGCCCAATAGCTATAAATTGGCTGAAATTTACCATGTATAAAAAGCACAAAGAAAAAACCCAGTAAACACTAAAGAATTTAATCACTACAAAAGAATGATATTCAGACATATTTAAAGCCATAAATATAATGGAAATATAAATGCCATATATATAATGCAAATATAAAGCAAAAAATCAATACCAAAAGTATTTTAAAACATTTTAAATAACAAACATTTGGAGCTAATTCATGGTTCAAAGAGGAAATCATGCTTAAAGTTAAAAAAAAAATACTTGAAACGATGAAAATTGAAATTTTGCATGGTACAAATGGTGAGATATAGCTAAAACTGCACTAAAGGAAAATTTATAGTATTTCATATTCATTATAGGAAAGAATAAATCAAGATTTCCACTTAAAAAGAAAAGAACAACAGAACAATACCAGAGAAAAAGGGAGTAAAATAACAATGAAAAAAAAAGCAATAAAAGAAGACAAGGAAATTATAGATCAAGTCAAACAGAAGTTAAAAAGTGAACATAGAGATTATGTTCACAATTATAAATTATGTTCTTAATAATAATCTTTGAAAATATAAATATACTGAGAATGTCAATATACTTGAAAAACTAGACAAAATGAACATTTTAAGTATAACTCAATCATACTGGCTCAGTAGATTAAAACCTTAATAGACATAATTTTTTTAAAGTGAATCTTATAAAGTATCTATTTACAAAAAAATCAATGCTAGGTCTAGATATTTTATAGATCTATTATGCCTATTCCTTGAAAATAGATACTGCCAAATGTACACATGTTCTTCCAGAAAACAGATAAAAATATCATACATGAATATATATAGCCATTATATACAAAGCTTTAATGTATAAATTAAAATATTAAAACTTATAGAAAAACATATACCATTAAGTCCTGTGGCTTCAGTGTAAAGAAAATTTCTTAAACAAGACACAGTAAACATAAATTATAAAGGAAAATGAGTGATACATTTGAATACTACATTAAAATTAAATATCTCTGTATAGCACAGTATAACACAAATGAATAAAAAGATAAATCACAGACCCAATAAAGGCATTTATATCAAGTAGCCAAAAAATTTTGGTAGGCAAAATTCAACAAACTTTTTGGAATCATGTTTTTAAAAAGCAAAGATAAATCACCTAAAAAAAAAATGGGCAAAGGATATGAACCGGCAATTGACAGAAGAGCAAATCTAAAACTCCAATAAAGCTAAAAATGGATGTTCTACTGTACTATCCATTAGACACATGCATGGCAAAACGATAATGAAACAATATTTACCAACCAGAAACAAAGAGATGAAAAGAAAATCCAGTAATAATAAGTATTAGTGAGAATGCAAAACAACAGCTTTCATATACTACAGGAAGTATAACTAGCAGACCTCTCCAGTATGGCATTATGAGGTAAGTGGGATGGTGTGCAGAGCAGTGTATGATAAGCTCTAGCTTATCAAAGTGTATTAAAATGGAAACATGTCAAATACACACGCTGAATAAAAATTACAAGTAGAATAATACATGTAGTATAATATTATATAATATGTACAACTCGATCATGCTTATGAAATCACATCTATGTATAAACTTATAAAAATAAGGATGGAGAGATTAAGTACAAAATCAAGATCATTAACAACCTCTGGGAAAGGGAGAATGAGATTAAAAAAAATGGCTATTAAGGGGGTTTCAACTATATTTTAAATATTTATCTAAAATAAAGATATGAAACAAATATGAAAAAATGTTAAGAATTGGTAAAGCTGTTTGGTGAGCACACAGATACTTATTATACTGTAAACTTTTGCATTTGCTTCAATTATTTCATAGTATAGAAAAATAATTGTTTCATATGATATAAATAAAGTTGGGTTAATTGAAGGGAAACAATCATATGCAAAGTACATTTATTTTTTTTAATTTTATTTTTTAACTTTACAATATTGTATTGGTTTTGCCATATATCAAAATGAATCTGCCACAGGTTTACATGTATTCCCCATCCTGAACAAAGTACATTTAAGTGGGAAAAAAAAAAGATGCAAGCACAGTAGTTTTTAGGAAAATGGGGAATTTTGCCTAAATACAGTTTTTTTTTTTTCCTACAGTGGGCTCATAAAAATATATTTATTTGTCTGGAAACTAGATAATTTTTAAATGTCACTAATAAGTGTTGTGTTTTGTATTATTCCAAACTAGTGAATTATTGCAATAAAAATGAGAAGTAATTCTTTTTTTAAATGTGAACTAGAATCTTATATTAGGTTGAGATAAGTTTTTAAGGATAAATGGTTGGGAAGATTTTTCTCTTTCTTGCCTATGGTTGGATATAGCTAACTCTCAAAGGTCTTCTTTCAATCAACAAATATGTTTTGAGAACTCACTTTATGCCAGGGCCAAAACAAACAGGCTCTTTACTTTCTTGGGGGGTTTTCAAGTAAGAAGTCAGTGATCCAGTGTGTGTATATGCACCAGTTAGTGATGAGAGCTATGAAAAAATTAAGTGACACCAGGTACATGGTGATACGGATTATACAGGTGGGCGGTCCGGACAGACTCCCCCGTAGGAGATGAGATCAGATGATGAGAAGCAATATATGCAAAAAATCTGGCCAGAAAAGCATCTGGACACACACACTCCCCCTCCAGAATAGAGATATGTACTTACATTCATAAATTCCCCAGTGTCCTTATGTCATTGAATTATATCTTTTAAGACTATGTTTTATAAAGAAATAAGGATTTTTATCTTGATTAGAATTTCTGCCTGCTTGAAGAGGAATCCAGAACGACACAGCAGCCTTGAGATGCTGAGATAGGGGCATTAAAGGATAGGATCTAAGCACCAATCTCAAAGTTCATGAGATTCCATTTTTGAGCCTTTTAGAGTAGATTACAAATAGACTAATCGCCATCCCCTCCTCTAACCCTTAAAGGCACATTCTCTGACCTCCTTTTCTGCTTTATTCTTATTCTCCTGAGGATTTATGGCTCAGATACTATTGGTTATTTTTGGTCATCTCCACTAGAATATAAGCTCCCTAAGGGCAAGAGTTTTTGTCTCCTTTGTTCACTGCTAGTATAGCAGCTATACACAGTAAAAGTTCAACAACTATTTATTATTTGAGTGACTATTAAATACTTGAACTCCAAGGGTCTAATTGTGTGCCCTGAATTGTGTCCTAATTGTAAGTTACATAGTTATCTCTCTCTAATCACATTATAAGCAATTCTAGAGCTGAAACTATGCTTCGTGGCAAGTTTGTGTTCCCCCATTATGCCTAAATCAGTACTGGGTATCAGTACTCAGGTTCTCAAAAAATAGTAATTGTTCAAATGATTGCTTTTCAGGGCTATGCTGCTTAAGAACAGGGCAATGGTGAAAATGACATATTAACCTGAGGGTTTATAGTCCTTACAAATCTGTAATAGCTATTAAAGACATGCTTATGAGTTAGAGAAAAGACCATTTAATATTTGCAATCAGTGCACAGAAAATAAACTCTCAAACAGGAAACTTATTTAGGCTTTTGATTAAAAAAAAAGTTACTCCATTCATAATCCAAATAATACTGTTCCTCAGTTCAGTTCAGTCTCTCAGTCGTGTCTGGCTCTTTGTGACCCCATGGACTGCAGCACACCAGGCTTCCCTGTCCATCACCAACGCCTGGAGCTTACTCAAACTCATGTCCATTGAGTCGGTGATACCATCCAACCATCTCATCCTCTGTTGTCCCCTTCTCCTCCTGCCTTCAATCTTTCCCAGCATCAGGGTCTTTTCCAGTCAGTTCTTCGCATCAGGTGACCAAAGTATTAGAGTTTCAACTTCAGCATCAGTTCTTCCAATGAATATTCAGGACTGATTTTCTTTAGGATTGACTGGTTGGATCTCCTTGCAGTCCAAGGGACTCTCAAGAATATTCTCTAACACCACAGTTCAAAAGCATCAATTCTCCGGTACTCAGTTTTCTTTATCGTCCAACACTCACATCCATACATGACCACTGGAAAAACCATAGCTCTGACTAGATGGAGCTTTGTTGGCAAATTAATGTCTCTGCTTTTTAATATGCTGTCTAGGTTGGTCATAGCTTTTCTTCCAAGGAGTAAGCGTCTTTTAATTTCATGGCTGCAATCACCATCTGCAGTGATTTTGGAGCCCCCCAAAATAAAGTCTGACACTGTTTTCATTGTTTTGCCATCTATTTGCCATGAAGTGATGGGACCGGATGCCATGATCTTAGTTTTCTGAATGTTGAGTTTTAAGCCAACTTTTTCACTCTCCTCTCTCACTTTCATCAAGAGGCTCTTTAGTTCTTCTTTGCTTTCTCCCATAAGGGTGGTATCATCTGCATATCTGAGATTATTGATATTTCTCCCAGAAATCTTGATTCCAGCTTGTGCTTTATCCAGCCCAGAATTTTGCATGATGTATTTTGCATATAAGTTAAGTAAGGTGACAATATACTGCCTACTGCCTTGACATACTCCTTTCCCAATTTGGAACAAGTCTGTTGTTTCATGTCCAGTTCTAACTGTTGCTTCTGTAATTACAGTAATACTGTTATTACTACAAGTTGATATTCACATGGACAGAGTTTATACTGTGTCCAAATAGGTTTTGAGGGTGTCATGGTTTAAAATAGGTGGCAGTGGATGAAATATTAAAAGAAAATATGGGGGCTTCCCTGGTGGTCCAGTTGTTAAGACTCCACACTCTCAAGCAAGGGTCCCAGGTTGAATTCCTGGTCAGGGAACTAGATCCCACACACCACAACTAAAGATCCCATGTGCCACAACTAAGACCCAGAACAGCCAAAGAATTTATATAAATAAATATATAAATGTTAGAAAATATGAACCACTAAATCTAAGAGGAATATTAACTACTTCTGAACAGTGAAGATTTGCCTTATGTATCAACTCTCTGCTTAGTCTTAATTGCTTAATGTCCATGTGGATGAAGGAAGGGCAGATAAGTTTGGTAGAACAGATGGACAGAAGAAAAAGGGCCCATGGTAATAGTTTCCAAATGAGGTTGCGTAAACCACTTAACATCATAATCACCAAGGGATGTTTGTTCGAAATCCAATTTCCCATGCACCATCCCAGACCCACTGACTCAGGATCTGCTGGGGTGCATCTTAAGGCACAATGAAGCTGGATAATCAGGTGTTCTAGGAGAAGGAGACGGAGAAGGCAATGGCACCCCACTCCAGTACTCTTGCCTGGAAAATCCCATGGATGGAGGAGCCTGGTGAGCTGTAGTCCATGAGGTTGCTAAGAGTCGGACACAACTGAGTGACTTCACTTTCACTTTTCACTTTCATGCATTGGAGAAGGAAATGGCAACCCACTCCAGTGTTCTTGCCTGGAGAATCCCAGGGACAGGGGAGCCTGGTGGGCTGCCATCTATGGGGTCGCAGAGTCGGACACGACTGAAGTGACTTAACAGCAGTAGAAGGAGAAGGCAGGATCTGTCGTCATCCCTAGATTACCACTGTTGGGAGCGTAGCAGTCAAGGAGCTGCCACACCTCAGGTAACTGAAGTAAAAATAAGTGTAGAATTGAGGCATCATCCAAAAGTGGGTATACAATATAGATGTTTTCAAACTGTGGTGCTGGAGAAGACTCTTGAGAGTCCCTTGGACTGTAAGATGATCCAACCAGTGAATCCTAAAGGAAATCAACCCTGAATATTCATTGGAAGGACCAAAGCTGAAGTTGAAACTCCAATACTTTGACTGCCTGATGCGAAGAGCCAACTCACTGGAAAAGACCCTGATGCTGGGAAAGACTGAAGGCAGGAGGAGAAGGGGATGATGGAGGATGAGATGGTCTGTTGTCATTACCGACTCAATGGATATGAGTTTGGGCAAACTCTGGGAGATGGTGAAGGACAGGAAAGCCTGATGTGGTATAGTCCATGGAGTCGCAAAGAGTCGGACATGGCTGAGACTGAACAACAATATGGATGAGCTGGCTCAAACCACACTACAACTAAAACACAGGATCTAAGTACTGGCCACCAAAGAATATAAAAATTTAATCACTGAAGTGACATTGCTAATCTCAGCAACAAAGGACCTGGTTGTGCAAGATATGTGGCAAAAGGTGAATAGGACACATTTTAGGATTTGTGGGCCATATAGCCTCATTGCAACTGCTTATCTCCCTTTCCTGTTGTAGCATGAAAGCAGCCGTGGATGATAGGTAAACAAAGCGGAACGCCTGTGTTCAATAAAACTTTATTTGTGATAATAGGTAGGATTGGCCCGGAAGCTACAGTTGGCCAACCCTGCTGTCATTTCTCTTAGGAAAAGAAAAATGCGACCACTCTCGTCCTTCTTTTTCAACAGGAGTTGTGTTCTTCTGTGGACGTGTGAGTGTGTGTGTTTTTGCTTTATGTATTCTCGCAATTTAGCAACAATATGTGTATATATAAATGTATATCAAAATCACACAAATAATGATGAGTTTGTGTTTTTCCTTATATTTTCTAAACTTTTCACATGCAATTATTTTTAATTTTCCTTTTGCAATTCTTTGCTAATCAGGAAAAAATATATATTTTAAAAATAAAGAAGAAAACCAGTTAGTTCATATGTTCCCTGAACCCCAGCAGAAAAGCTCTGCTGGGAGTTTATAACACCTTTTGTGTTGAAAACAATCCAGCCCCCATCACACTTGCAGATAACTACAAACTCATGCGAATTCTGCTTGTTGGTGCAAGCAAAAGAGGAGCAGAAAGGACAGGGGCAATTCAGCAGCTAACTGCACAAGCTTTACCCAATGATCCTAATTTCCATGATTTTAATAATAATGAGTGAAACCCAAAGTGTTAAGTTGCACTTTCTACCTCAGCAAAAGAGTGATAATTGTGCAGAGAATAATTTTATGGGTGAAGTGTGCCCTGTATTGTAAAAGATTAGAATAAAGTGCTCTAATACACAATGTCTTAGCAGGTGCAGGCACTTACCTGAGCAATTAAAACCTTCTTAATATACAAATCACAGCCAGTGAGACTGCTGGCAGGACCGAATAGATCTTTCAGGACACAATGTGTTTGTTTCAAACAGGTTTTTCCCCCCACCCTGGCTTTATTTATTTATTTTTACTAGGAGCCATTTGTAGATCTTTTATTTGAAAAAGAAAATTGACCAAACATAGACAATGTGCTCCAAATATACCCAAGCACATTCATTCTCTTACAAATCCATTCAGACCACAAAAAAAGCTATTAAATACTTACTGTGTATGAGGTACTGTGCTGGGTGCCGAACAGGCTATTTTGGGACCAGTTATCATCATCTTCCCTACAACAGAGGGAAGCACTTCTAGATGCTGGCTACAAGTTATCAGGCTTGTGGAAACTGGTCATTTTTAGTACCTGGCAGGTTATTGGCATTCTATCCAACTGGTTAAATTGGTGGTCTTAGGATCATGTGCCCAAGATGTGGGACTACCGTAACAGAGAGGCAACCCTCTGGAGTTAATTAATAGTGCACGAGATGTAAACTAAGAAGCAATTAATACAGGCACCGGTTCACCTTCTCTCTCATCTCTTCAGCACATTCCAAGCTGGCTTTTGCCTCTCTCATTCATACAGACTACTCTTAAAAGGTCACCCATGACTTCCATGTTACAAAACCCAGTGGTCAACTATTGGCAGAATTTGACAGGAAGTTATTTGTTCTGCCTCAATATCATTATTCCTTGACATTCAAAATACTACATATCTTACTGTTTGTTTCTTCCAAGTCAATGTGACTGACTGGTTTCCTTCCTGACCTCTACTAAGTGCCCCAGGGTTTAGTCCCGGTTCCTCTTTTCATTCCTAGAGCTTTAAATTTGAATTATATGCTGCTGATTCCCCAATTTATATCTTCAGTCCAGACTTGTCTCCCAAAGTCCAGACTCATATATCTAAGAGTTTACTGACATCTCCATCTGGATGTCAAAGAGCTGTCTCAAGTATAAAATATCCCAAGCCAATCTTACTCAACAAAACTTGCACCATCCGCAGTCTCTTCATCTCAATTTACTGCAGTTTCATCATTTCAGTGGCTCAGGGAGAAAACTTGGGAGTCATCCTTGACCTTCCCTTTCTCTTATGCCTCACACTCAATCCATCAGAAAATCCTGTTGGCTCTACTTCCAAAATGTATGCGGATCAAATTCCTTATGACCACCCCCACTGCCACATCAATGTGTAAACCCCTATCAGCTCTCAACTGGACAGCTGCCACGGCCTCTGGCAATAATCCTGGAAATCAAGGGAGTATGATAAGTATCTCAGCTCTGGTTGATTTTGATGATGTAGAAATCAGTTCAGGCTTCCCCAAAAGGTTTTAGAAAACATGTTAACCACAGTTGAGTTTTGATAGGCAGAAAAAATAAAAATGAATAGTTTGGCCTCTTAAAACACAAGAAGATTTACAGGAAGTGTTTAAAACTCGCTTAAGTGACACTTCATCAATGCCACAATAAGTCATCCTTTATATTGCAGACATGCTGTTGGGACTCATTTGTTAATTTTTAAAAGAGAGAGCAAAAAATCAGTGGAAGGTTATCCAGATTTCATGAATCAGCCTGTCTGCATGTCTGGGGGAAAATCTGTTTGGTTTAAAAATATTATTGGCAAGGGAAGGATGACCACAAATATGTTCTTTCTCCTGGAGCAATTCTGGCTTCTTCACATCGACACGATGACCACTACTATGGGTGGGAACAAAAACCTCTTGCTGTGAATATCAGGGCTTCTGGTTGTGTGAAGACACTGCCTGAGACTGAATAATAGATCGTGGGTGGCTTCTGTGCTCTCCAGACCATTTCTACGGGTGGTAAGAATACCATGATCATCATGACATCCAAGGGTCAACACATGTGTTCATCAAAATGCTTTTCACGTTTGCAAATGGATGTTTATCCAATTAGTATAGGCAATACCTATCCTTTAAGGTAAGATCCAGGGCTTGGCCATTTAATAAGTCAACCCAGCCATTTTGATGCAGGTTGTCTGTAAACTACATATTTAAAAACTGATGTGGGTGAACAAGCATATGACTGGGTATCAGCAGTCCAGAGCTCAAGGTCAACCACGGTCACCAATTCACTGACTAACCCTGGCAAAGTCTTTTTTTTTTAACCATTCTGAGCATTTATTTTTATATCTATAAGAGGGAATAATGAGATCTTAGCACACATTGCTATCTTGTTAGGCAGTCCTGCTGAAATAACATGAAAATGCTTTGAAAACCCAAAGAACTATACCAATCTAAATAACTGTCATTATTTCTTTTAAATGCATTGCCTTGTTTTCATTGTTTCCAGTCAGATTTCTGGTAATTTGTTGTTGTTGTTGTTATGGGCCAGTTTTATATCCATGACCTTACTGAAGCTTTTGTAGAGTGAAAAAAAATGCATCCTTATAAACACAGGAACCACTCCAGAGTTAGAGGCAAGTTTCATTTTATATATTTCACAAGAAAGCAGTGAGGAAATTGACATTTTCCCCACTTTATCAAAAGTACGCGATGAGCCTTGTTATCACATACAAAGTAATTAAAACCAAGAAGAATAGATGTGACAAAAAAATATCCATCACATAGCAAGTTAGATGATTTTGGTGAAGTGTAATACTGTGCATCAACTTCTGTAGGAAAAGTCTCATCAATTATAAATCAACCCCACAGTGCAGAGATTAAAATGTAACTGCTTCTCCTTAGGTTGTGAGAGGGAGAAGCTGGTGTGGAGATTTCTCCTGGTTTATCAGATGGAAGTGGAGCTGGAGGTGGGCAGGGCATTGGTGCCACTCCCCATACACGTGGCCCACCTCTATGTTCTCCTGCAGCCACGGTGGATATTCTCAAGGACCTACTTCTCTCTGCTGTTCTGACTGAGGGTTCTCTCTGGTCTGGGGGAACTTGGTCAGACCTTATGCAGAGCAGCCCCAAATCCAATCAAAGAGAAATGGGAGTGAGAGGGTGAATGCCCCAAAGTTTCCTACAACTAGGTGATAATTCTAGATGCACCAACTTTCAGAGAAGCCCCAGAAAGATGGAGCCCCAATTCCATGCGGTGGCAACCTGCTCATTACTACATTTTTTAAATGACTCCCTTAACTTTGTCTGATTCTACCTATAATTTCATATTTGCTTCCTGTTCAATTCAGTCCCTCAGTCGTGTCCTACTCTTTGCAACCCCATGATCCTCAGCACGCCAGGCCTCCCTGTCCATCACCAACTCCCAGAGTCCACCCAAACTCATGTCCATTGAGTCAGTGATGCCATCCAGCCATCTCATCCTCTGTCGTCCCCTTCTCCTCCTGCCCCCAATCCTCCCAGCATTAGAGTCTTTTCCAATGAGTCAACTCTGCATGAGGTGGCCAAAGTATTGGAGTTTCAGCTTCAGCATCAGTCCTTCCAATGAACACTCAGGACTGATTTCCTTTAGGATGGACTGGTTGAACCTTCTTGCAGCCCAAGGGATTCTCAAGAGTCTTCTGTTATCAACTCCCAAATGAACTATCTGCACCCAACTATCTGTCTCAGGGTTTCCTTTCGAGAAAATCCTAACTAATGCAATACGTTTTGGAATCAGATACATTCTAATTCTTGTTTAATCACCTGGTAGTTGTCTGGCCTTAAGCAAGTTACTTAATCATTCTAAACTTCGGTTTTCTTATCTGCAAAATGCAGGTGATAGTAACCATGCCAACTTCCATACAATGGTTGTAAAGATTAAATAAGATCAAAAAAAAAAAAAATTGTACACAACCTGACATTTGATAAGGGCTCAATGGACACTAGCCATTGTGATTATGGCTGTTAAGAAGTCCCTTCAAACAATAATGAGACACCATTCACTCCTATCAGAAGAAAATTACAAATACTGACAATACTAAGTGTTGGTAAGGTTATGGGAAAATGGGGATGTTAGTACTCTGTTGCTAGGAGGAGAAGCTGATATAATTATTTGAACAAGCAATTTGAAAATAAAAAGTTAGGTTGAAAATATGTATATATTAGTTCAGTCCAGTCTCTCAGTAGTGTACAACTCTGTGACCCCATGGAATACAGCATGCCAAGCTTCCCTGTCCATCACCAACTTCCAGATGCTATGATCCAGTTAATTCCTATCCTGGGAACATGGCTTAGAGAACTCCCATGCTGTACTATAGAAAACACCTGTAAAAATATTCATGACAGTACTGTTCATTACTACACAAAAATAGAAATAATCCAAATTCTAGGGGAAAATTCTAGTAGGGGAAAGGATAAATCCAAATTCTAGTAGGGGAAAGGATAAATAAATAGTGGTATAATTATACAATGAAGTACTAGACAGCAGATAGAATGAACAGATTATTTCTATATTTATCAAAACATGTCAACATGATAATGCAGAGCAAAATAAATAGGTTATAGAACATCATAGTTATATGAAGCTTTTTATGTATGTGAACTTTTCAAACTTCACAATTCAATTCTACATTAACTGAACTGAACTCATAACTAAAAATCAAAAACATGCACTCATCCATTAAAATGCTGATCACTGAGGACATTTGATAGGAGATTTCTGGCTTAAGCAACAGAAATTTTATTTTCTTACAATTCTGGAGGCTAGAAGTCTGAGGTCAAGGTATGAGCAGGGTCTGTCTCTTCTGAGACTCACACCATCTTCTCCCTATACCTCACCATGCTCTTCAGTCTATACTTATGTCCTAATTTTCTCTCCTTATATTACTTTATTTTATCTTAATTACCTCTCTAAAGACCCCGTCTTCAAATACAGTACATTCTAAGGTACTAGGGGCTGGAACTTCAACATCTGAATATAGATGACAACACATGTCAACCCATAACATTTATGAAAAAGAGAGAATAAACTCTACCATGTAAGTTATTGGTAAAGAGTGATGGGGGAAAAATGGCACAATGACTATAGAATTTGTAATTACCAAAATAACTGAGGTTACTCAGAGCAAGATATTATACAGTTCGGGCCAGCTCAGTCTTCGACTGGAGAAGAACTACTGCTCTGAATCTCTGCAGTAAATAAAGATGGAAGAGCACCATCACCCTCTGTGATGGAACCGTAGAAGAATGAAGGTCAGACCTTTCTGGTAAGGTGCTTCTGGCCAAGTTATCACCTGTACATCCAGACCACAATTATGCATTTAATTGTGGCTGGGTGGGTTGGTTGGTTTATCTTTGAATCCAGTCTCCTTCACAAGGGATTTGAATCTGTTCTAAAAACATATGGTGGTTATTTGAGGCTATGTTCTGCCACCCGAGTTGTGTGAGGCCATCCCATTTTTCATTCCTGCCCTGCCTCATCTCTGTCCACGTTGATATTGTTTTGATATTCTGCCAGGTGAAGAAAAGCACCCCACAAAGCTGATCAGTTCTCTGATGAAAGATGATGAAATTCAAATATACATATTTATCAGTTGATTTTCACATCTCTCCTTCCAAAATGGCTCGCAGTTCACATGACCCTGAAGGTGGAAGTGGCAACTATAAATCTGCCCATCAGAATGGGCACCAAGACACTCTCAACTCTGACTTCCTTATGAGTCTATTCTTAGCTTGACAATGACCCTCCTCAGAGGAGGTGGCCAGCAGTATCACAGAAATGCCTGCACCTCCCCCTCTAACTGCACTAAAGCTCCTTCTCTTTGATGCCAGAGACCCGTCACCTTCTATTTCCTCTTATCCAAACAGAGCGCATGGTCCCCTCAAGGATCAGAATGTCCATCGAGGCACTGAAAAACTGGAAATAAACCCAGATTTGAGAAGCCAGACAGTTAGGTCAGCACAGCCTCCCCAGAGCTAAGCATGTTTCTGAACATGGTCATGTGGCTTGTCTTCTTGATTCACCTGCAGGGGGCTTTCGTCCCCCAATGGCACCCTTGTCTGAAGTCCACAGAGATGTCTTTACATTCCTTGGGGATGTCCATTTGATTTCTAAATAAAGGCAAGTGAATGGCAGGGCCAGGGGGACTTGCACCACTTTACTTTGGCTTCAGGGTCCGGCTCCCACCACCTTCTCTGCTCTATGACCCAACCAGCACTTATGATGCATTGTCCCAGCACCCTCACCATTTATAGCACAAAAGCTATTTAGCCAGTGCCTGCAACCCTTCAGCCTGCAGTGCCTTGACAGCAGAGGTTATAGGAAAAAAAGAGAGAGAGGGAGATGAGGAGAGAGAGAAAGAGAGAACAATGTGCAATCGGCACTGCATTAGAGATGGAAAAAGTACTTAAAGCCTGCAACATTCATCAAGACTGAATACATAAATGCCACATTTTGAATAAGCGAAGCAAAAGACAATGACAAAGGAAAGGCGCATTGCTTCAGGAATCTCTATCATTTTCATTTGCTGCTGTCAGGAACCTGTTTTTTGCCTCTCACTCTATCAGCCATTATAGCATTAATGAAGTAACCTCACATAGTTATTGACTGGCTTGTCAGAGGCCCTGCCTGATCCCTTAATAGAAACCATTGGTCTTCAGTTAAAAATGGGGTGAGCTGGGAGGTGCTGTGGGCATGTGCTGAATTTCAAGTGCACTCCTGAGGTTATCAAAAGCCATGAAATGCAAATTATTATATTTTTTAAACACACAGATTTCATGCAACTGAGCATATAAAATTGACTAATATTGTACTTTATGCATGCCTTATAATGTTTTCAAATATGCTCTGCATATGTTCTTCTCCCAGAAAGTTGTGGGTGGTATTTGAATAAGCAGAGGTAGACCTAGTTTTTATTTTGTTTTTGAGTTCTCTCCTGCTTGCTGTAAGCTGGCACTTCTACCTAACACAAAGCCACACTGATGCCCTGTCTACTCAAACGCTATCACCAATGCTTTGTCTGAAATTCAGTCTTAGATGAAAATCATTTTTTCTTTCATGATTTTCTTTCCCCATCTAACAGTATTCAGATCTGTAAACCAGTATATCATTTACTAGCAACTGCAGATTGGCAGGTCTAAGGAATAAATTCTTGTCCCAGAAGGCAGTAAATTGGAAAAATCATCCTAGATGTGGAGTGTTTAATTCCCATACCACACCACCACAGAGCAGATATATTAAAACATAAGCACAATAAGATAGAAAAGGGTAAAAAAAAAAAAAAAAAGAAAAGTCAAGGACAAAAAACTTGGACAGTTGCTTATATTTCTGAATCAGGAAAAGCAAAGACAATGACTACAGGGTCAAGTTTGAGGGCGTCTTCAAAGAGACACTGATAAGAATGCATAGCTAGCTTTGTTTTGGGGGCACATAGCCCGCTGGCTTCATATTGGTATTTAATTGGATCATTCTCCCAGTATAAAGCCCTGACCTTTTCTCAGCTTCTCTGGGGAAGAAATGTGGTATCTATGTCTCTGGATTTGCATCATGGTTCCCCCAAACTGGCTCTCTCTGACAGTAGATTATGTGTATTCCTTACCTTGGGATCATCCAAAAACTAAGAACAAGAAGCTCAAAAATTTCTTCTCTGCATTTTTACTCTCAAATACCTTGTTGCTTCTCTTTGCCATTAGGAATATCTTAGCTCAACTGGTTCCTCGCATAGATAATCTGTAGACTCACTGAAATACACTACATTTTTTTTCATTTAGCAGTGAAATTAAAGACCTAAGACTTAGCTACCATATAAACATTGATGGTCAACTTCCAAAGGTTGAAGGTAGTTGAGAAATATTGACTGGCTTCCATCCTTAGTCCATTACATTCAAGCAACCATTTCATTAACCTGGATAAAGAATGAAAATGTGTTTCTTCTGAGGCATTTGTTTTCTTTTAAACTGGGCCCAAATTATTCAAGAAAAGCATATTTCTTATAGGTTCTTTCATAGATCCACAAAGTCAACAAATTTCAAAATTAACAGACTTAACAGACTTCTCACTCAGTCCTGTCTGACTCTTTGCAACCCATGGACTGTAGTCCACCAGGAACCTCCATCCATGGAATTTTCTACGCAAAAGTACTGGAGTGGGTTGCCATTTCCTTCTCCAGGGGATCTTCCTGATTCAGGGATTGAACCTGGGTCTCCCACACTGTGGGCAGACGCTTTCCCCTCTGAGCCACTGGGGAATCCCTAATTTGATAATTTCCAAATTATCAGGGAGAAGGCAATGGCAACCCACTCCAGTACTCTTGCCTGGAAAATCCCGTGGATGGAGGAGCCTGGTAGGCTGCAGTTCATGGGGTCGCTAAGAGTAGGAAACAACTGAGTGACTTCACTTTCACTTTTCACTTTCACACATAGGAGAAGGCAATGAACCCACTGGAAGCCAATGAACCCATTGGCAACCCACTCCAGTGTTCTTTCCTGGAGAATCCCAGGGATGGGGGAGCCTGGTGGGCTGCCGTCTATGGGGTCGTACAGAGTCGGACACGACTGAAGCGACTTAGCAGCCGCAAGAGCAAATTCAGTTCAGTTCAGTCATGTCTGACTCCTTGTGATCCCATGAATTGCAGCAGGCCAGGCCTCCCTGTCCATCACCAACTCCCAGAGTTTACCCAAACTCATGTCCATCGAGTCAGTGATGCTATCCAGCCATCTCATCCTCTGTGATCCCCTTCTCCTCCTGCCCCCAATCCCTCCCAGCATCAGGGTCTTTTCTGATGAGTCAACTCTTCACAGGAGGTGACGTGCCTCTTGAGAAACCTATATGCAGGTCAGGAAGCAACAGTTAGAACTGGACATGGAACAACAGACTGGTTCCAAGTAGGAAAAGGAGTATGTCAAGGCTGTATATTGTCACCCTGCTTATTTAACTTATATGCAGAGTACATCATGGGAAATGTTGGGCTGGAAGAAGCACAAGCTGGAATCAAGATTGCCAGGAAAAATATCAATGACCTCAGATATGCAGATGATACCATCCTTATGGCAGAAAGTGAAGAGGAACTAAAAAGTCTTTTGAAAGTGAAAGAGGAGAGTGAAAAAGTGGGCTTAAAGCTCAACATCCAGAAAATGAAAATCATGGCATCTGGTCCCATTACTTCATGGGAAATAGATGGGGAAACAGTGGAAACAGTGTCAGACTTTATTTTGGGGGGCTCCAAAATCACTGCAGATGGTGATTGCAGCCATGAAATTAAAAGACACTTACTCCTTCGAAGGAAAGTTATGACCAACCTAGATAGCATATTAGAAAGCAGAGACATTACTTTGCCAACAAAGGTCCGTCTAGTCAAGGTTATGGTTTTTCCAGTGGTCATGTATGGATGTGAGAGTTGGCCTGTAAAGAAAGCTGAGCGCCAAAGAATTGATGCTTTTGAACTGTGGTGTTGGAGAAGACTCTTGAGAGTCCCTTGGACTGTAAGAAGATCCAACCAGTCTATTCTAAAGGAGATCAGTCCTGGGTGTTCATTGGAAGGACTGATGCTGAAGCTGAAACTCCAAATTATCAGGGTGCAAATGATCAATACTCTTGATCTTGAACATTAATGATGACCACTCATTACCTACATTATTAGGAAGATATTTATCATGAGGTAGAGTATTGATCCAGATGTGAACAAAGATTACAAACTTTTAAAATGTATAAGCTCAAATAAAAAATGGAAATGTATCACTCACTCATGGCTACTTTGAAATTTGTATTACATTTCCTATGTTAACAAACATGAAAGATAAATTCATATAACTCAAACTAGAAGCCACCCTCACGTCATTTTAATTCAGTGTTCTCACGCTACACGTGAAAGAAACAGGGTCCCAAATAAGAAGAGTGACTTGTTCAAGCTCACATAATAAGTCACTGACAGTTATGCATTCATTTGCTCAACATACATTTATTTAGGCATATCCTATATATGCTGCTGCTGCTGCTAAGTTACTTCAGTCGTGTCCAACTCTTTGCGACCCCATAGACGGCAGCCCACCAGGCTTCCCCGTCCCTGGGATTCTCCAGGCAAGAACACTGGAGTGGGTTGCCATTTCCTTCTCCAATGCATGAAAGTGAAAAGTGAAAGTGAAGTCGCTCAGTCGTATCCGACTCTAGCGACCCCATGGACTGCAGCCTACCAGGCTTCTCCGTCCACGGGATTTTCCAGGCAAGAGTACTGGAGTGGGGTGCCATTGCCTTTTCCATCCTATATATGAGGCACTGGAGTAAAACCTGGAAACATAGCAACTGCATATACCTGGTCTCTAATTTCAGAGAGCTTACGGAATTAGGAACCACAGACTGCATAATGATTTGTGATAAGTGTGCTAATAGAAATATATATTAACAATGAAAGTTGACAGACAAAGGAATATTTAAGCTGAGATTGAAAGATGAAATGGGAAATAAGCATATGAAGAGATGGAAAAAAGAGCTTACTATTAGGTATTCAGCCAAGGACACCACGTGTGTGAGAATTCAGAGGTGAGAAGTAAGATGGTGCACTGAAGGAAAAAAATAGGATGATGCAGACTGGAGTAAGGGCTGTGGAGTAAGAGCAGACTGGGTAGCTGGCAGAGGCCATGTCATGAAAGGCCTGCAGGTGGAGGTAACAACTTTGAACTTCCTCCTTAGAGCATTCTGAAGTCATTAACAGGGCAGTGAGCTAATCAAATTTATAATTTATAAGTTCAATCTGGCTAGCACTTGAAGAAGAAAAGGGCAAGACTAGAGAAAGGGAGACCACTTAAAACTATAACAAGTGAGAGATGGAAAATGTGGACACTGAAGTGGGGATATTGAAGAAATATTTAGGAATAAAATATGACAGACCCTGGTGATAGAGCAGGAAGAGGTAAGGAAGACATAGAAGGGAAGCATGCCTTCCACATTTTTGGTTGGGGCAAATGACCACTTGATAGTTCCATTCACTGTAAGAGCCATAGGATGGGACCTCTTTTCCATGAAAGAAAATGATGAGTTCTACTTAGGTTAAACACTTAATGGTCATTCAGGTCATCAAGTGAATAAATACTGCAAAAATCTAAAGCAAGAATGGAATCTGGGCCTGTAGACCTCCCATCCAGTCCTTTTTCTCTGTAACTGCATGAATGATTCCTTCTTGTCTAAAGGGGCTGAATGGTCAAAGCAACTTCCTACAAAGTAAATATTAAACAATTTTGAGACAATGGAGAGCTTCTTTGGAATACACACTTAAGACTTTTCAGTTTTTACAGTCTCAAAAGTTATGGTAAATTTTTCAGCTAGTACATTATCAGTTATAAAAAAAAAAACATAATCACCTTACATTTTATGCATTTATCACATTATAGCTCACAAAGAACTTTCACAATTGTCAGTTACCACATTTAATCTCCCAATGGAAATGTCCTTTGCATTGTTTGTGGTCACTCCCATGAAACAGATTTCCACAACTTCTAGTGAGATGTCCATGTCAACCCAATGACATTGCTTGAGTACTCAGAGCCACAGTCAGTTGCCCTCTGGTATCTGCTCTATACATGCTCATCTGTTAATAAGGGAACTGAATTAGAATATCCTCAAGGTCCTATCTAGAGCTTCCCTGGTGGCACAGATGGTAAAGCTTTTGCCTGCAATGCAGGAGACCTGGGTTTGATCCCTGGGTTGAGAAGATTCTCTGAAGAAGGGAACGGCAACCACTCCAGTACTCTTGCTTGGAAAATTCCATGGATGGAGGAGCCTACCAAGGTCCTATTTGGCTTTAAGTTTCTGTGATTCCAAGCCTGAGGTCTAAGGTTCTAGGATATTGAAATTTTACTACATTATTTGTAAATTAGAGACACACATAAGAAAGAAAAAGAAATATATACCATGTTAGACAGCTCCAAGAGGAAAGTGATAGCAGGAGGAAGGAGCTTCGGTGGAGACTCACTGGGATGGTGAGCTGGCAAAAGAGTGAGGAAGCCATGGAAAATCAGGGGAGTTGGGTATGTTATTTAAGCATCGTGTGGACTCAAATCCTTGCAACAAATGCTTCTGCTTCCCCAACTTAAAGTGCAGGAGTAGATTCCTAGCCCAAAGTCTGCTCCGCCTCATCAAAAATCACAAAAGGGGCACTTATATTTTCATCATATCACCATTAAGAAGCAGTAAGCTCTTCTTTTTCTTGGTCTTCATGGGAACAAACTACAATAACTAAGAGCAAAGATTCAAGGACTGCAGGAGGGGCAGAGGGAGGAAAAGGTGTTTGATATTTGAACGAATCACGGGTCATGTGTATAACTTTTTTTTTCTTAACACACACCACCTACACACCCATCACACATACATATGTATCTATATGTGTACATGCTCCCCATACAAATGCATGTGCACACACACCCTCAAACACATGCACACCCCCACAGTCACACATATGCATACCATTCTCCATAAACATATGGGCAGCACATTTCCTCTTTGCCTGGGCTACAGAGCCACCCAGCCCTCCAGCTTCCTTCCAACGGACTGTCCATTGGAAAGACACTGAGGTTTGATCTGGGAAACAGAGCAGTTGGAGCTCCTAGAGGAGTGGTCTCCCAAGCTATACTTCTCTTGTTTATTCTTCTTAATGTGCTGTTAGCACGATATTACCAAGTGCTCTTTCCCTCCAAGGACAATAATGCCCACAGCTCTTTTCTTCAAAGGAGCAGAGAAATGAGTGGGCTGTATAGTGCTCTGCTTAAGCCCGTAGTTTCTGCTTTTTAAAATGTGTTTAATGAGAGGACTTGTCATTTGTAGAAAGGAACAAAAAACCAAGGGCACGTTTAGATTTTTCCATACTAATTAAATGCTTATTCCCAGGGAAGCATTTGGGTTTTCAATCAAATCTCCAAAGTTTGTTGGCCTCCTGGATTAAACAAGTCCATTTGCCCCCGACCTGGCCCTGACTTTTGTTTCATTATGTAGATCTGACCTTTACCTCACAAAAGTGTTGGCACAGAGAAGACACAATGAAAATTTTCTCTCCTCCTGAAGTGCTGAATTCAAGATGGCTCCCATGCAGAAGCTCTGCTGTCACAGGACCCAGCTCTGAGCCTTGCACGTGCTGTTCTGTCTGCCCTGGAGTACTGATGCTCATCACCGCCTTCTCAAATGAGCCCCAGAGACTTTTCCAGCCAAAACTGCTAAGCCAAACCACAACATCTCCAAGCAAGACAGAAAAGTAAATCAAGTCCCCAATGGCAGCCTGAGACTTGAGAGTGTCATACTATCTCAAGCTTCCGTTTCATACAATGTTCAGCATAGTTGAAACATACAAATGGACCATCTTTTCTTCTTGGTCCTTCTTTTATTTTATTTTTAAGGATTCAGGAGCAGCAAGATAATCAGCATTCACTGAATTCAGTAAGACATCCATGTATACTCTTAAAGAGTGTCAAAGTATAGGATGTTGTCCTGTAGAAACTTTTTTTTTTTTTAATACATCTGGAATATCCAAATGTATCAAGACTTTGCATCTCTGTGCTGGGTTATTTGGAACTCCAATAGACACACTACAATGGGGAAATTACTTAATCTACTACAAGATTTATTGCTATTGTGCTCCATACACCAGGTTAAAATAGAATACCTCAGAGAGGCCTCAGCGGGTCAGGAGTCTAATTTTCACTGCAAGTATTTCACAGCACATTACAAAGTTTCGGACAGAGCCTTTAATCCTCAAAATCATTCAATCCTACCTTTGCATTGATATGCATATAAAAACATTCTGCCAAATGAATCTGCTTTGTGTTGCCCTCAAAATACTGCTGCAACACAGAAAAGAGTAAGAATCTGAAACATTCTACGGCTCACAGGGGTACAGTTTATCAAAAGGTGAAAGAGAGTTTGTGTAAAGCAAAAAAAGGAACTATTGTGTTGGATTGATTTAAGACTAAAATATGCTGTTCAAAAAAATAGATTTTTCACCTGTCAGGCAGTCGTTTTTACAAATGTATGATATGAGTACTGATTAGTGAACGTGTTCTGTTTTATGTGAATTATAATATAACCCTTTGCTTCCTTGCTGTTCATCTTAGAGTTTCCCCTTTTGTGGGACTCATATAATGTTTCAGTTTCTAGGAAAAAAGGTTAAGAGACACATTCACTGCAAAGTAGAATTGATCTTTCGAAATCATCAAGTGGGCTTAGAGTGCAAGAGGAAAGCAGTGCTGAGTAAAAACAAAGAAACTTCTGCGCAGTGTGGAGGCTGTCAGTACATAAGGCACCAAATTCCATTTTCATATAAGAAATACATGAGCACTGGCTCTCCTGACACTTGCGCTGACATTTCTCTGAAATTCTTATGACTTTGTCATCAACCCACATATTTTCAAAACAAATTGTCTCATGTTTGTTTGCTTTAAAAACAAGATGCCATTGTCCTAGATGAAAATGTGACTTCACAGTAAAAATGTCAGCATGAAAACACAAGGAAGGAAAAAAACTGAGAGGAAAATAAAAAATAGAGTCTAAGTAGTCTTTTCTACAGGCATGAATATTGGTGATTAAAAGTGATTTCAAAAACTATGGCAAATATATTCTTATATTTCATAAGAATACTGGATGAATAACGATAGGATGTTTAAAAGCAATTTGTTTTTATGACACTTTTTTGTGAACTTGCAGAAATTAGTGACAGCAGCAACAAAATCAAGGGCTATTGACATCTCATAGCTGAAAAGCATAAGCTGGCATCATTTTGCAACCTTGTTTTCCTTGGTTACAGGCAGAGTAAAAATAAAATATATCTGGCAGTTGAGAAATGGCAGGGTAGCTTCTGGAAATTGTATTATAGATTATTCACCAAATGAATTGTTTCTCTTTACTAAGATGTGAAACAGTAGATTGCAGGAAAAGCAATACAGATGTAACTGAAAACCATAAGGCAACCCCATCTCCAAACCCGCCACTTTTTCAAGTAGGCTGTGCTAGGCTGCAATTTTGATAATATTGCTATGTCTGTTTGGAGAGAATCATTGACTCATATCCAAAATCTGCCCTTCTACTCTTTTCAAAAAGTCAGACTTGAAAGGGGATCGAATTAAGTTGAGACCACACAATCTATATTATCATTCTTAAGAACATACATATAAAAAATTAAATGAAAAATCACATCATGGAAGCTCACTCATTTGCTTAGTGATAGATAGAAAACATAAGCAGCAAGTGTATAACAACTTTTACTGGATATTTTTCAACTCCAAACAATGAGTCCCAGAATTTAGCTCCTAAAGAGAAGCTTTCTGAGATTGACTCTGAAGGAATGGCAAGAAGGATGACTGGTGGCAGGGAAACTGGCTGGAGATCCAGATCTCCTTCAAGGCACCAGTGCGCTACTACTACTTACTGCATCCAAAGAAATGATGCTTTCGAAGTGTGGTGCTGGAGGAGACCCTTGAGGATCCCTTCGACTGCAAGGAGATCAAACCAGTCAAACCTAAAGGAAATCAACCCTGAATATTCACTGGAAGGGCTGATGGCTAAAGCTGAGACTCCAATACTTTGGCCACCTGATACAAAGAGCTGAGCCACTGGAAAAGATCCTGATGCTGGGAGAGATTGAGGGCAGGAGGAAAAGGGGATGACAGAGGATGAGATGGTTGGATAGCATCACGTACTCAGTGGACAGGAGTTTGAGCAAACTCTGGGAGATGGTGATGGAGGGGGAAGCCTGGTGTGCTATATTTCATGGGGTCACAAAGAGTCGGACAAGACTTAGTGACTGAACAACAACTTATTGCATTCAAGTGCGCTCAGCTCTTTCTGAAAGATTAGCCATGTCTACAGCCTCATTCAACTGGAACAGTCTAATTTGTATAAGCCAGCAATTGCAAGTTTAATTTAAACTTGTCTGTCAAATTTCATTTCAGTTGTCTTCATAACTAACTTCCGAACAGTCAATGATCAAATTATATATAGTATTGGTCAGAGATTGTCTGTATCCAGAACACAGACATGACTATTTACAATCTTGATCTAGATGTTGTTGTCCCTATCTTTTTCTACATTACGTATATTACTACTAAAACCTCCATGTGTTCGTAGGAATGGAGTAACAATCACTTGGACTCCAACTTTCTGCAGCAATAAATGCCCTGATGCTGGTTGCTTTGCCACCGATACTTGGGAAGTTAAGCAGCTTAGCAGTTAGGGAGAGAGGACACAAAAACAGGCTGTGCTAAAAAAAAAAGAAAAAGAAGCCCAGAAGCTTAAGAAAATAAGACAAAATATGATACAAGAACTCTGAAGAATTAGGGAGCAGGTTATATAGGTAAAAAAAAAAAAAAACAGATTTAAAACAAAAAGTGTTGTGAATGAAACATATGTATGTGGGTAAGAGTAGGGAGACTACAAGTTTCAAAAATAATCAACGCATCTGTCGAAGGGGAACAAATTAAAAGTGACGATTACTATAGATGAGGACATGCATTCACCAAATGTCCTCTCAGGTACCCATTTTCTACAGATGGTCCAGCCCTGCTGGAAGAAGAAAGAAAAGAAGAGGCTGCATTCAAATAGAGGGTTATTAAGCAGTTGTTTGAACCCAGGAGCCTCTAAAATCATCGTAAGTCATATTTTTACTTGTTTTAATTAAAAGGGCTTTAACTCTCCCCTCATCACTTGTGTGCTGAATTGGTTTCATTTAAGAGAGGCAGTTATGTATGAGAGCGACCACTCTCTACTGAGTTAGGGGATCTCTCATGCAACACATCTCACCAATTACAAGGTAAAGATGCAATTCTATGATTTATCATACATTTTACTGTTAAGTAATATAGCATTATAGATACAATTTGTACCTATCTCTGTGCAGATTAGAGAGGTGGCACATGAAGAGAGGGTCATTAAACACAGAGCAAGGGCAAGGGCCAAGCTCTTCTCTTTAACAAGCTGCTCCAAGTACCACCTCTCTAATCCATGGAGAGGAAATAATAAATTGTTCCAGTAGCCTCTTCCAAGTTGTGCTCTTTGGGGCTGCTGGTTTTATTAAAACAAAGAGATGTAGGGGGAAAAATATCATTTCTGTGTGTGAAAACAACAACTTTGGATTTCTTGAGATGATTTCTCTCATTCCAAAGGTGATGGGATTCTTCACACTTGCATGAATATGGATGTGTGTGTAGACACACATCACACTCGTGGATGCAAATCCATATCCCACAGAAGCAGAATGCATATTGACATTCTAATTTAAATAAGGACAAATTACAGAAATTTGCTGCTCAGATAATCTCATTTAGGTGTTGCATTAGACCACTACTAGCCACTAAAAATATAATGCAAGCTATGTATGTAATTTTACATAGTAGCTGCATTTTAAAGTATAAATAAACAGGTGAAATTAATTTTTTATTTAATCAAATACATCCAAAATACTATCATTTCAACATGTAAGCAAAATTAAAATTATTAGTGAGATATATTGCATTATTTCTTTATGCTTAGTCCTTGAAAGTAGGTATATATTTTATAATTAAAGCACATCTCATTTCAGGCTAATCCCATGGATGGAGGAGCCTGGAAGGCTGCAGTCCATGGGGTCGCTGAGGGTCGGATACGACTGAGCATCTTCACTTTCACTTTTCACTTTCATGCATTGGAGAAGGAAATGGCAACCCACTCCAGTGTTCTTGCCTGGAGAATCCCAGGGACGGGGGAGCCTGGTGGGCTGCCATCTGTGGGGTCACACAGAGTCGGACACGACTGAAGTGACTTAGCAGCAGCAGCATTTGAGGCTATACATTTCAAGACATCAGTAACCACATGGGGCTTGTGGCTTCCATATCAGATAGCACAGCATTAGAACTATGCACATCTTCAGTGACTCCATGGTCTCCATTATGCCTTTTCTGCATTGTTTGGAAAAGGGGGTGGCATTTTTTTTAGCCATTTTACGCAAATAAGCAGAAGTTTTCATAAGTACAAAGTGGATGAATGATATTTCACTACACAGAATATAGCTCTTTTCAATTCCACTGAGATCTAGGCTCCTGCTGCTGAAAAGTTAAGTTCCTTAACCTCTATCTGCTCTATCTATATTTCCTTTCTAAGGTCAATAAATGTGGACATAAATATCAACCTTAACAGACAACTCAGACTACTCTTATTGGAATACCCTATTTGTAATATTCTTTTTTTCTGTAAGTCTTCTGTAGCACTACTTCCAGCTTTATTAAACTCAACTAGACTTTCTTTTGCCCTGACGATACCCCCTTTATAACAGGAAAATTATATAATCCGCTTGAATGGCAGTACAATGAGGTAGGCAAAGATATAAGGACACCGTTAGGCTGCCTCATAAACCCTAGCTTGTCATGGGACAAGTCATTGATTTCTATTGGCAATCTCATTGTAATGTCAGACTGTAACTTGAATTCATTCTTTGCTCCTCTCTGAGGTAAACAATGGGCCAAAGAGTAGAAATGTACTAAAGTGAAAACACAGTAATACTTTCAGAAATAATTGGATAACCTGACTTGTTTGATATCTGAGAAAGCATAGGTTAGCAGGGCCTCACATAACACCTGAACTAATTGCCCCCCAAATTAGTATCTGTCTCTGGAGCTTGGAAAAAGCAATTCAACTGTGACTAGAGTTAGGGAACTAGTCAAGAGAAAGATGAAAGGCAGGTCATTTGGGGGAAGAGAGGAAAACAGAAGTCCATTACTTTCATATTAACCTCAGTCATTCTATCCATTAAGATATATAGCTGTCATACAGATATGACTGTATGTTTGTGGGAAAGACCATGAGTTTAGTTGGGTCAGACGGATTTGTTCTAAACGGTGGCCCTAGCAGTCATGTGCCATGCATTATTAATGAGTTTCTGTGCATCTTAGCCTTCCAATCTGCAGTAATGGCTCATCATGATATTTGTCCAGCTTCAGTTGCATGAAATGTGTGTGCTCCCATGATCAACAAATGCTCCATCATCTATGGGCTAGGAAAGAACATGACTCAACATCTGCTTAGGAAACAGGCATGTGACAACAATGAGAGAAAAATAGTTTGTATTTCTTCTTAAAGGTTCTTTCCAGCTCCATATTACTTAGTTTCTAGCATCACTGCCTTGCCAGCAAGATCCCATTCTGGGGAGCTAGCCCATATACTTTAGGCAGTCCAAAGTTCTTTGTGAGGCTGTGTCTACTATTTGAGTTAAGTTCTTCCAGAGTACAGTCAGTGCAGATGGTGTCTGTATTCATGTAAATTCTGTTAGGAAGAGGCCACAATAATTTCTTCCTCTGTGCTCCCAAAATCCTTTGGGCTCACTAGTCTATGACTGGAAGCCAGGATTATTGTCACTTCCATTGTTTGTCCCTCTGTTGATGAACTATTTTCCTACAGACCCTCCTACAGACTCTCATGTATGGAGATATATATATATATATATATATATATATATATATATATATAATTAGGCAGATGATAGCTAACTATCTAGATAGAAAATAGATAAATTTATATATGTAAAACATACAGACATAAAATTAGGTGGGCCATAATGCTTACTGATATGATAATAATAACCCACTATATTTGAACAGAACAATAGAAAAGCATCTTCCATGTCACTTTGATTCTCACAGCAGTCCTGTGAAGTCAAAATTCAAATTGTTCAAAATTGTTGTCCCCATTCTAGGCTTCTAATGGGTTGTGTGCATGTACATGCTCAGTAGCTCAGTCATGTCCGACTCTTTGAGACCCCCTGGACTGTGCCCGCCAGGCTTCTCCTCTGTCCATAAAATTTCTCAGTCAAGAATACTCCAGTGGGTTGCCATTTCCTCCTCCAGGGGCTCTTCCTAACCCAAGGATCCAACCCATGTCTCCTGGGTCTCCCACATTTCAGGCAGATTCTTTACCGGTGAGCCATTGGGGAAGCCCTGATAAGTTAAGGTTGTCCAGTTTACATCACAGTCTAACTCCTGTCTCTTAGACTAGCAGTTCCCATGTATTCACTTATGGATCTCTGTTGGTCTGTGACAAAATTTAAAGTGATTCACACAGACAATGCCAATATCTGATTTTTTTTCCCTTGAGAAGAGCTCTTAAGTCTAATATTTATGTTCTTTCCATTTTTAATCCTATTCAAAGGTCTTTTATATTCATGAAGTGATATCCATAGATAAAAGGAGCCTTTTTAAAACTCTTGGAAAACTAAAATGTTGACAAACTTATATCCATCACAAAAAAGAAGAAAATGGGAAGGAAGGAAGGAAAGAATGAGGGAGGGAGGAAAGTTATTACTAATCAGTGAAAGCAAAACTCTGGGAACCGCAAGGTTAGGTAAAATGAGTTATATGGCCCTTTTGCTTAGGTATTCTATTTTCTTTGGGGAAAACAAGGCCAAGATGGGAAAGAATCAAAGAATCACTGGACAAAAACATAATAAAGATTCCAGCTAAAGGGAATCAGAGGGCTAGACCAACAAAGACCGTGACATTAGAGAAACAAGTGATATGCAAGGTTCAAGACCTGAAAGAATTTATTATAAAAACCCAATGGGAAACAAACAAAAAAAAATTAAAACACTTCAGAAAATCTTATTTAGCAGTCATCATCAACAACATGGGGCTTCCTTGGTGGCTCAGACGGTAAAGAGTGTGACTACAATTCAGGAGATCTGGGTTTGAACCCTGGATTGGGAAGATCCTGTGGAGAAGGAAATGGCAACCCACTCCAGTACTCTTGCCTGGAGAATCCCATGGACAGAGGAGCCTGGCGGGTTACAGTCCATGGGGTCGCAAAGAGTCATCTTTGTGAAAGTGGAGTCGCTCAGTCGTGTCCGACTCTTCATGACCCCATGGACTGCAGCCTACCAGGCTCCTCTGTCCATTGGATTTTCCAGGCAAGAGTACTGGAGTGGGGTGCCATTGCCTTCTCCGCATGATGGGATTAGAGCCTCTATAAAAGAGACCCCAGAGAGCTAGCTCCTCCCCCTCCTCCAGCTACATGAGAACACAATAAGAAGTCAGCAGTTTATGAACCAGGAGAGTATTCTCCAAGATGCCAAATCTGCCAGCACCTTGATCGTGAACTTGCTGTCTCCAGGACTGTGAGAAACAAATGTTGTTTAATTTTTGATATAGCAGCCAGAATGGACTCAGACAGCTCGCCTGTCCGGGCATCAGTGAATGTGGACAGTTCTGAGACCATTTTGCATGTGGCTTACAAGTTGCTTAGCTTCTTGAAAACTTAGTTTCTCATTCTATGAGGTAGGAAGTGGTGAACAGATCTTGGTGAACATATAGACCTTAAAGATGTCTTCCAGCTCTAATATCTCTTAGTGATAATAATGATAAACAAATCTAGCTTTTACTGAGTAAATATTATGCAAGAACTACTCTCAATCTTCATGGCAGTGCTGCATGGTAGAGATCATTATCCCAATTTATTTATGAGATCACTATCCCATTTTATTTATGAGACCGCTGAGACCAGGAGAGTCAGGAAAGTGTGACCTGCCTGAGGCCTTGAAGTCAGCTAAGTAACAGAGCTGGGATTTGAACCCCAGTTTGCCCTCTTGATTCCATCACAATGCCTTACTTGTCTACTGTGCCATAGAACCTTTATCCAAAACCCAACATTATAAAGAAAGGAATGGCTTAACTATTTAAAATATTTTCATATTTCATAGACTATTATAAATATGAAAGATACACCCTGGAACTAGCATCAAAACCCCTTGTGACCCAGAAACACCTCACCATCATATGGCCAGTGTGCAATGAGGTCATCTCACCAACACTGCACCTAACAGAATTTTTTTCTTCTGAGATGGATTTTCATTCAAAGCTTGGTCATCATAACATGATATTCAGACTTGAGTCAGACTTGGAATTCCTAATTAAATCATTAATATTTGCGATAATATGTCCATTTGTAATTAAACAGAGCAGAAATCCAGCCCAGGCCTGTCTCCTCAGAGGAAAAGAAAATCATTATGACTAGTATTGCTGGATCTGATCACTGTCTCCTGTTTTCTTCATCATGTGAAATGCCCAGTCCCCATCAGCCACCACAATGCCAGGAGAGCTACAGGCCCCCCCAAATGGTGTGACAACTGTAGGCAAGATCTGCTGCCAAGGCAGGGGTGACAGACAAATGCAGGGCATTTTTGTCCCTGGGTCCCCCTCAGCAGAGTCCTCAGAGGTAGGGAGAGAAGGGTGAAGCAGTCCAAGAGGGCTTGAGAATTTTGTCCTTAATTCCCCCACCTCCAGCTCTAAACTATAAAATGCTTACCTATCTAATGTCTCATTTCTGGTGCCTGGTTTTTGCCAATAGCTAACATGGCCAGCATGACTTCACCCATTCTGTGTCCCTCACATCCTGTATCAGCTCACTGAATCGGGCTATAGACTGAAAGTGGGTGGGCAGCCTGGGCAGGAGCACAAAGCAGCTCCCCAGGCCTCCCTGGGACTTTCCTCTCACAAAACCAAAGCAAAAGCAACATGGCTACTGCCAGTGCCAAGAAGCCTCAGGGAGATCAGGAAACAAAGCGGGTAGTTTCTGAGGCCAGGAAGATTTTGATTAAAGCACTTCTCAGGTTTCTCTCAGCCTGTGGCCTGAGGTCAGCACACAGATCTCAGTCTCTCGGTCCTGGCAGAGAGTAGGTGGTCAGGAGGAGTTCTTGCCCTGCAAAGACCCTGGGATACTCCTGACTTCACAGGGGTCCTTACAACGTGCTCCTAGCTCCTTTCCAATTGTCAGAGATCATATTAGTGCAGTTGTGAAGGTTTGACATAAGGATGAACAGAAGGGTTGTTACTGGTTACTGAGAGGAGAGAAGTTTCCCTTCCAACGGAGAACAAAATCCTCTCCTAATGAATAATGCTGAGGGTGGGGAGGGGAGTGGTGGCCTCTCTCAACAGCCCTCCCCCCGCCCCAGCCCCACTTGCTCACTCTCACTCTCTCAAGTTAAAATCACAGAGCACAAGGCAGAAGAAAAAGTGTGTTCCCTGTTGAAGCTTGTCCTAATGTGAGTCTATAAAGAGCTCATGGTCATGTGTGGGGACAAATTGTCCCTATTTCCCAAACCAAGGACACACACACAAGAGGTCAGGATTGAGACACATTTTGGCATTTTGTGGCACAGAGTGATTCCATTACTATTAAGCCTTTTCTCAGCATCCCTTGTCTTCACACCACCTCAAGCCAGCATTAAAATCTCAGCATTGTATCAACTCTTAATGGAAGTGAGACCCATGGTTGACTGCAGCATGGAGTGAGGGTAAAGCTGTGAGAATATGCCTGGTAATGATCAAAAGGAGAGAAATCTAGGGAGCTCTCAGATCCAGAGAGAGGCGGGGCCCAATTTGTGCCAATGTGGGCAAGTCACCAAGAGGCCAGATAAAAGGTCCTCACTTGGAAATGAAATGCTAAGCTTTCCCAGAAAATAAATTAAACAAACATAGTGACCCTTTAGGTTTGATATCATTGCATTAATAGTAATAACAATAATAAAGCTGACATAGACTCACAACCTGTAATTTGTAATATGTAGCTCCACGTTTCGTATCGGTATAAAAGTTAAAGCATATTTTTCATTAATGCCAATACAAATTGGATTTCTTTTTCTGCCTCTAATTGACCCCACCCTCTACTCCTGATTAACTCTTCCTCTACCTCATTTTTGCAGGTGCTTCCTTATTCAGTGTTGAGTCAAAAATTGAGGCTGCCCTTCCCAGAGGGACCTTGAATCCCACTTAACCTGGCTGGTGTGATGTGCTCTACAGGAGGGAAGCGATGAAGCAGAACAGGGGTGATCACAAACTGAGAACTGTTCCTCGAAATAACAGAAAGGAAGAAATTAGACAAAGTGCCTTTTCCATCATCTCTCCATTCCTGTCCCATTTTGCATAAGGAATCCCTGGGCATTCTGATAGGTATTCTCTTTACATTTGCAGAATGACCTCTAGGGAGGTCACTGTCACTCCCAAGGCCTGTGTGACCCTGGCAGGGCTGGCCATTCCAGACCAGCCACAGGCAGAGAGCAGACTGTGCCATGCAGGGTAAGGAAGGTCACTGGGTTGGCCAGGAGAGTCTCTCATCCGGTAGCTGCGTGTTTTGCAACCAACCTGGAAACATTATCACAAAGGCCTGCCAATAAGCTACATGGTGTTTGCATATCTTATACACACCGAAGGGAGAGACAAATGCCTGGTGGGAAAAAAAGAAAGAAAGAAATATGAACTCAGCTATTAAGCAGCTATAAAATGTTTTGCTCTCTTCCCTATTTCAAAAGCTTCCGTAGCATAAATAGTGGTCAAAAGTTCAGTGAACTGTCTTGTAGTGTGGGGTTCCATTCAAACGGGGCTATTTTCTGAGAGTCTCCTGACACCATATCTAATTTCCAAAATGAATATGCTTTAATTTTCCTTCTTCATGCATTGTGCTTTTTCCTCATTTAAAAAAGCAACAGCCTCTGGCAGTAAAGGACATCACATTTCTGTGTGAGATGAAGCTTTTTTCCCTGTATGCAGGGGAATGGCATGGGTCAGGGGAGAAAAAATATATGCAAAAAACAGCACACCCCACTGACCCCGGTATATTTTACATTACAATTTTGCCATTTCCAATATAGGTTCATTTTGCAATGGACCATATCAACCATATTTCAGGGCTTAAAAAAAAAAGTGGGGGGGGGGCGGAGGGAGTGGTAGGCGAGGCATTGTCTGCATACAGTATGTCCTAGTACCAATTGTCTGATTAGGGTGTAGTGTCACCTAGAGAGAACATACACAGACATGTACACAGCTCCGGCCGCTCAGTGCAGGGTGCCTTTGCAAAATAGATAACAATGTATGTGGACCCTGCCAATTAAAAGAGGCATTAGGGGACTTCCCTGTGAATGTAGTCAAGAAGAGGCAACTATTTTTAATGACATGAATGTCATATTCAACATCTCTAAGCTCATTTGAAAACACCAATGTTTCCATTGTAGTTTTATTGAGAAAATCTGCAAATAGAAACTGGGGATCTCAGCTGTCAATATATCTACCTACATATAGGTGCACGTGCTCAGTTGCTATGTAATGTCCGACTCTTTGTGACCTCATGGATTTTAGCTCACCAGGCTCCGCTGTCCATGGGATTTCCCAGAGAAGAACACTAGAGTGGGCTGCCATTTCCTTCTCTAGCAGATCTTCCTGACCCAGGGGTTGAACCTACATCTCCTGCGTTGGCAGGTGAGTTCTTAACTACTGAGCCACCAGGGAATTATCTGCATATATATTTACACACTTTGATGCTTTTGAACTGTGGTATTGGAGAAGACTCTTGAGAGTCCCTTGGACTGCAAGGAGATCCAGCCAGTCAATTCTAAAGGAAATCAGTCCTGAATATTCATTGGAAGGACTGATGCTGAAGCTAACACTCCAATACTTTGGTCACCTGATGCAAAGAACTGACTCATTGGAAAAGACTCCGATGCTGGGAAAGATTGAAGGCAGGAGGAGAAGGGGACAGCAAAGGATGAGATGGTTGGATGGCATCACCAACTCAATGGACATGAGTTTGAGCAAGCTCTGGGAGTTGATGATGGACAGGGAAGTCTGGAATGCTGAAGTCCATGGGGTCGCAAAGAGTCAGACACGACTGAGAGACTGAACTGACTGATATTTACATATGAGTGTGTATCTTAAAAGGTCGAGAATATATAGAGATGTATAGACATAAAAATGCAGAATCAGAAACTTATTTAAGTCATCTTTTTCTAACTCAAGTATCTCCTAGAACTCAACAGTTAAGATATTTTACATGATGATAATCTTAAATTTTGACATGTATGAATAAAGATGATATGTGTTTATTTTTTCTTGCTGAGTCACTCCCTATCATGAATAATTACTCTTGTAACTGAAGTTTTTTCTATTGGTCAAGCCCTAGTAAATCAATGAATCAATTAACCAGAAAGTATTTTTTGAATACGATATATAGAATCTGTGAAAGGCATATAAATCATGGCCAATGTCTTCAAAATACCTGCCATTCAAGAGATGAAATCAAATGAATAGGCTTGAAATCATTTGACAGTAAGCTTTAGAATATGAAACACCAGATGAATATTTGGTACTTGATTTAAACTGGCTTGTATTGGCAATAAGATGTATTAAGTTGATAAATTAGTGATGTCTCTAGTAGTCAAAGAAAGCTTGATGAAAGAGGTGGTACTTCATCTGGACGTTGAAAGATAGACAAGACAACGAGAAAAGAAAACAAAACCATAGGAAAAGGCGGGTAGTTTGGACATCACAGGTAAAAGACACAGAGGCCAAGAACTTATTGGGATTCCCTTCATAATTGGTCAGGAGCATATCCATGCTTCATATAGTACACAGTACTTGTAATACTGGCCTTCTCTTGGGGAAAAAATATCATTGGTAAGCAATATAGACTCAGTGTCCTAGAAACTTAGGCCCCCAGGCACTCATAAAACAAAGAGGAAGTGAATGGGGACTTACTTCACTGAGTCCATATGCCCAGTATAACAACTGTCTCATGGAATGCGCATTACTCCCCATGAGCTTTGGGTTATTGTTCCATTTTGCAGATGACAAAAGTTCAGGTAAGAGAAGTGAATACGGCAGAGGTCACTAGTAAGTGTTGGTGCTGAGCCCAGGCAGTCTACCTTCAGAATCAAAGCACATATGACTCAAGGGTACTTCCCTCCCAAGAAGCGCTGATGTGAAAGATGAATAAACAAGAAACAGTCTCTCATAAAAGGCCAGAGACTCTTCACATGAAGATAAATAATGGTCATTTGGAAAGCATATGATAAAATTGGTGGACTTTGCTTTAGGAAAGCCCTATTAAAATCTAAACCTATTTATCAGGTATATTAAGGAGTAATTACTCACGAGATGGCAGTTCTCACCATGGGGTTACTTTAACCAGCAAGATCTCCAGGCATACTTAAAATAGGACTCCATTTACAATGAATTTCAGGCATACTATAAAGAATGAAGTAAGCCGCCTAATACCAGTCTTTTAAGCCGATTTGTTACAATATTACCTACGTCAACATTGCTCAGCATTGTCCAATAAAAATAAAATGTGAGCCACATATATAATTTAAAAATTTATAGTAGAAACATTTTAAAAAGAAACTTGTGAACTTGATTTTAATATTTTAGTATAATATATCCAAAATATTATTTTGATAATCAATATAAACATTATTGAGATTTTTTTTTCACTTTTACATTTTTGTATTTCCTTCAACATCTGGTATATATTTTATATTTACAGTTCTTCTTAACTAACATTAGCTGAACTTCAAGTGCTCAATAGCCCCATTCAGCCAGTGGCTATGGTACGAGATGGCAAAGATCTAACTCTTTGTCTATTTTAAGGTTACACTTGGCTCTTAATTGCGACAGACTATTGAGAACCTTGGACAAGGCAATGGCAACCTACTCCAGTACTCTTGCCTGGAAAATCCCATGGATGGAGGAGCCTGGTAGGCTGCAGTCCATGGAGTCGCTAGGAGTCGGACATGACTGAGCGACTTCACTTTATTTTTTCACTTTCATGCATTGGAGAAGGAAATGGCAACCCACTCCAGTGTTCTTGCCTGGAGAATCCCAGGGACGGGGGAGCCTGGTGGGCTGCCATCTATGGGGTCACACAGAGTCGGACACGACTGAAGTGACTTAGCAGCATTGAGAACCTTAATTCTAGAAGCAATCTGTATACGTATAGTTAATGTCTTATTCTTTAAGAGCTATCCCAATTGCACTAACGGATATATTCTTATGAACCCTACTTTCCGGTAGGAATGTAGCCATACCTTTCTCTTCTGGCATGACTGGTTTACACAAAATATGACTGAATCTCACCAGCTATATCTTTGAGTTGAAGGCATTTATTTCTTCCTTTATTAATGCAATAACTTCCAAAACAGTGTTGGAAACAATCATGGTAAGCAGAATGGGAAAGAGATAGGTGACTTAATTACACCAGGAACCCAAGCATTAAAAACTTGATACATAACAAGAAAATGAAATATGGCTAGACAGACTCTCTCTTTAAAGGGAAGCTAATATTACAGATATACAATGGGAAGAGAAATTTTCCAGCATATACAAAGAAGAATGGTTTCCAAGTAAAACAGTTTTACCTCATGCTGCAGATAGATGTTTATTTCTGTAGCTGCATGTACAATTTTTACTATAAGAAATTAATTATCAGTACTCAGAAATATGGCCACTAACTCTTTGTGATTGCCCCTCCTCTCCTCACTCTTGGTAGTTCAGTTCAGTCGCTCAGTCGTGTCAGACTCTTTGCAACCCCATGAATCGCAGCACACCAGGCCTCCCTGTCCATCACCAACTCCCAGAGTTCACTCAGACTCACGTCCCTCGAGTCAGTGATGCCATCCAGCCATCTCATCCTCTGTCGTCCCCTTCTCCTCCTGCCCCCAATCCCTCCCAGCATCAGAGTCTTTTCCAATGAGTCAACTCTTCACATGAGGTGGCCAAAGTACTGGAGTTTCAGCTTTAGCATCATTCCTTCCAAAGAAATCCCAGGGCTGATCTCTTTCAGAATGGACTGGTTGGATCTCCTTGCAGTCCAAGGGACTCTCAAGAGTCTTCTTCAACACCACAGTTCAAAAGGCATATCTATTTATCTGCATCAAGTGACTTGATTCCAGGATCAAAGGTCTAGTCCTCCAACATGAACTGGATACCCTGCCAAACTCACAGTACAAGCTTATTCCTTAGAGCTCTTCCAAGGGCCTCTGATATGAGGGAATCCTTCTGAATGATAGCAGGCCAGCTAGCCTACAAGCATTCAGCTCTGTAGCCATCTCACTTGCTAGCCCCAAAGTTCTCTAAAATAAATGAAACAAGTTTAACATTCTCAGGCAGGGATCATTCTTGTAGACAAGTTGTCGACACATTCAGCACACGTGGTCCGACAAACCACAGGGGAGGAAGAGAGTGCAAGTGATCTGAAGAAGCCGGCAGCACTCCAGCATCTGCAAGGATATCATTCCCCATTTCATTTGCCTATTTCGGTAACTGAGAAACAGTAACATTCTTCCGAAATCGCCCAACTAACTAAAATAACTTGAAGACTCAGGGGTGCTGTATATTGGCAACAGTTCAACAATAAACAAACAAAACAACAAATGAAAGCTTTAATTAGATCATTTAAGTTATGAGTATTAAAAAAAAAACTATATTAGGGAGCAGATATTGGGATGTATGAAGACTCCATGAATGTGGAGTCCAGATACAGACATTGCAAGACAAAATCAGGCAGAAGGCTAGATCTTTCCCCTAGTACTTCAGTCTGCATTCCTTTTTCCCATGATGCCCCACTGATTTGCAATTTAAATTGTGGTATCTGTACCACATTTATCGCACCTATTGCTTATCCACATATAAATCTATTTTAGAGCTGAGCACTAACTTAGAAAGATTTGTTATAAATGTCTTATTTTAATATTTTATGCATGTACTATAATTTGATTCAAAGTGCTGTTTGTCTAAAATATATAACGATGTGTGCTGTGATCAGGCTTCTGTTCTTCAGGAAATATATTTAAGGCAAAACAATTAACTCATCTGTGCATCACACTCACAGAGTCAGCTCGTGTTTTGAATTACTTTAATGTACATTCATCTTCTGTCCCCGTTTCTATAGGAATCTTGTTACAAACCGAGGTATGAGCATCTTATCTTCCTTAGGTCAAGATGGGAATCCCTCTTGAATTTTGTCCTGTATCCCCCTTTCCAGGGTAGAGGAAACCTTCCTTGAAATCAACAGGCTGCCTCCAAGTAAAGCTATGATAAAGGGGCCCATGAATCTGAATGTAGGGATGGAAACTATTTGGGTGGCCCATACCAATGCAAGATACTATCCTAGAGCCTTCAGATATGCTTTCTTAATCCTCTCCAAAAAAACTGAGGTGCTTATTATCACACCCATCTTGCAGATGGAGTCATTGAGGCTCAGGAAAGGTCAATAAATTACCCAGGGCTCCCCAAGGACAAGTGGCCGAGCCTTTTGATTCTAAGCCTTTACTCTTTCCACATACCATGCTGCCTCCAGTGCATTCCATTTTAATATACCCCAATTCAAAAGAGCATCATTCAACATAAAAGCTAAGCTTTGCGATACACTACTCCTCAGCTGTTTTCTAGTTCATTGGAAACATCCTCCCATGTCTGGTGGGTGACTGAAAAAACTGCATCTTGACTCAATTCCCACAGTCTCCCAAAGATGATGAGTACACATGGTTCTATTAAAAACAGTTCTAATGGTTTGTGTCTGTATCTATTTACATGAATGAATAAATAAGTAAAATGAAAAGTAAAGAGATGAAAAGGTAGACTCAGTTTATTTAAAGCATGTGCATGCATTCACAGATTGATGTGAAGACTAACCCAGCGGAACACAAAGTGGAAGGCAAACTCAGTCTTCCCAATCCAACCCCCAAAGAACATTGAATGAGCAAAACTTGGTAAATTAAAGACAGCCTTCTCTGACAGATTATAGGGCTTCCCTGGTGGCTCAGAGGATAAAGCATCTGCCTGCAATGCAGGAGACCCGGGTTCGATCCTTGGGTTGGGAAGATCCCCTAGAGAAGGAAATGGCAATCCACTCCAGTATTCTTGCCTGGAGAATCCCATGGACAGAGAAGCCTGGTGGGCTACAGTACACGGGGTCGCAAAAAGTCGGACACTATTGAGCGACTTCACTCACTCACTCATTCACATGATAATCTTTCACAGCACTAAGTAGCTTAGTCCTTATCACAGTTGCAATTTTACATTTGTCAAACTATTTGATTAATGTCTATTTCCCCCATAGATTACATCTTTCTTTTCTCTCCTGTGGCTTCTCTACTCCTGAGCACATAGTACATACTCAACAATCATTTATTGAATGAATAACAAATGAAAGATTGAATGGACTATGTATTCCCACTGCTCATTTCATAGAAATTTGTATCATGAAATGATTTTGTTCCATAAAGCCCAGACCAGCTAGTAAAACCATATCCCTCTTCCATATCAGTTGTCTTTTTTGGTCCTTGCCCTGTAACCTGCTCCGTGATATAGCCTGGAAAGTCCCACTACCAAAATGTGTGTTGTAAAGTCATTGCACTGATAAATCTCATGTGGGAAAGTACGTGTGTGTGTGTGTGTGTGTGTGTGTGTACACGTGCACAAGCACAAAGGTGAACTCTCAAGGCTGGGAGAATATCATTGTTGGCGTTCCTTTACTGGGTACATGGTAAGTTCTTCCTCTTCAATGATTTGGAATAGTAGTGACCTAAGGGAAAAGGAAAGGATCGGAGAAGGCAATGGCACCCCACTCCAGTACTCTTGCCTGGAAAATCCCATGGATGGAGGAGCCTGGTGGGCTGCAGTCCATGGGGTCGCTAAGAATCGGACATGACTGAGCGACTTCACTTTATTTTTTCACTTTCATGCATTGGAGAAGGAAATGGCAACCCACTCCAGTGTTCTTGCCTGGAGAATCCCAGGGACAGGGGAGCCTGGTGGGCTGCCGTCTATGGGGTCACACAGAGTCAGAAACGACTGAAGTGACTTGGCAGCAGCAGCAAGGGAAAGGATCTTCATTGTCCATCTTCATATCCCCAGCTCTATGGAGAGAACTCGCACATTGTAAGGTCTCAACAAAGGGATCATTTGAACCTGGTTCCTGAAGGGAGGGCTCAGAGGAGAAGCAGCCTGAAATCATTCAACAGGGGCAAGCAGAGTAACCTTCTCAGAAACTTCAAGCCAAAATGGAAACAGCCTCAGAACCCTCACAGGGAGGTCTTACCCTAGGACCTCTCAGTTTCTCTCTCATGCCTTCTGCCAGACAGACCAACAGCTTATGACTCTGGCAGAAGAGATTCAAGTGCCAGCCATGTGCCAAAGTCTGCATTCAGCCCATACTCCCTTTTCTCCATCTCTGCCATGCCTTGTTGGAAGGGACTGTAGGGTACCAGATTCATTGGTCTGAAAAGCCTTATGTTCACCAGTAAGGAAATGTATCTGCTCAGCCAAAATCCATGCGAATACTGACGTTTTTATCTTAATTGTTAGTTAATTTTCTTCAAACATGCATTCTCTAATACCTTTGGCAAATGTCTGTATTTTTGCTAATTCAACTGAATTCAGTGAACAATATACTGAGTCCCTATGATGTGCATGGTGTGATGCTGAGTACCACAGGAGACCAAAAAAAAACACAAAAAACAAAAAAACAAAACCACACACACACGACAGATTAGTGTCTAGCTTTAAGGAGGTCTAATAGGAGACACAGACGTATGCAAATAACTGCCACTCAGTTATTTGTCCTTTTGGGTTCCAAACTTTGATAATGTAGAATTTATATCTTGTGTCTTTTCTGCCAATGAAGTTGCTAATACTGGGCTTATTAACAGTCCTAAAATGTCTACATAGGAAAGATCTAAGGATAAAAATTTGGAAAGGACAGAAGAGCTTGAAGTTGCAACTACTTCAAGCTGTGTATGTAAACCTGAAAAATAAAAGTTTGTTTCAAAGACTAAGGAAGCAGATTAGAGGTTTGGTGTGAGCAGAGGATGGGCATCAGCACCAGTGGGATAAACTTTTAGGAGACTCTAATCCTACTTTTTCTTTCTTTCCTGTAATCACCACAATCTATAATTACATTGTTTGTTTATATTTACTTGATGGTCTGCCTTCCTCACTAGAGCATTGGAAAGGGAACCAAGCAAAAGGCTGTGGTTTCTCCCATGTGGGCAAAGACCTTGTCTGTCTTGTTTATTGCTACATCTCCAGTGGTTTCTTGCACAAGTTAGGCTCGGGATCAGTATTTTTTGAATAAATGTATATTGAACATCAAAGAATACTGAGCTCAGAAGGAGAAAAATGCATACTAGTCTAACTCTATGGAGAGAAGCCCTCATTTGGGATAACATAGGGCTTCCCTGGTGACTCAGCGGTAAAGAATCTGCCTTCCAATGCAGGAGATGCATGAGACGAGGGTTCAATTCCTGGGTCGGGAAGCACCCCTGGAGAAAGAAATGGCAACCCACTCTAGTATTCTTGCCTGGAGAACCCCATGGACAGAGGAGGTTGGTGGGCTCCACACATTGTATAACATGAGAGGAAAAAGTGTCATCACTTTAGCTGAAATAATTATTCACAACATGTCATTTCTAACAGACAGTGGGGGAGGCGGTGATTGCATTTCCTTATTATCATTCCTAAGTACCTTTGAATGGAAAAGTAAACAGTAAAGAACCACTATGAATGTCATCACCAAAGGACCCATCTGGATGTCAAGGTCAACACCCTGGAGAAACACCATAAGCCGTCAACACTCATCTTCTGGAGAAGTAGCCCACGGGGCCCCTGGCCTCACTTCTTCATCCAGAGATTTACTTGTCAGTGTGCTTGTATATGTCTAACCTTTTCTTTTGAAAATAAAAACCCTGAAGAAGAGAAAGTTCCTGCTGAGACCACTTGTCTGGCATCCAGGGAAGGGCTCAGAGGACTGTTCGTCTATTTAGTGACAGAATTTTCCATGCTCAATAAATTCTGTTGCTTTGCAACGGCAACCTTGTGCTTTGTGTGTGCTTTCCAATGCTCTAGATCTCTCTTCGCTTTTACACTTATGGGTCTGGTGCCCTGTAGGAGGTTTGTTTTGGATATTCAGAAATCTCGAAGCCATAGAACAGCAATCTTTCTACCCCCTATGATGAGTACTCAAGGGATGTCTACCTCTTCAAATTAACTATGTAAATTTTAGCAGGAAGTGATAATGAGAATAAAGAAACACTTCTCTCCAACTTGAATCACCAAGAAAATAGTTGGCAAACTTTAAACTGAAAAGCAAATAATTTCTAAAAAGGAAAAAAGCAATTGAGTAATTATAGATAATTCCTCTTTTATACTTATTATTTGATTCTTCTTTTATACTAATTATTTATATATAGGTTGTTCATAACAATCTGGATTTGGCCTAGAACTTGATGTTAGAAGAAACAGGCAGCATATTAAAGCACCCTTTGGCCCAGAGATAAATGCTCTCTTCCAGATCTAGACAGAAGCCTGAATCCCAGGTATTCACTGCAGGTGAATGTCAATGACTACAAGGTGAGAGTGGGTGGCTTTTCCATTAAATCAGAAAGTTGTGCAAAAGATGTTGCACATTACCTGGTAGAAGATAGGCTCATTAAATGGTTGTTCCAATATCCACCATTTAAATCCATTCCAAATAGAGAGGAAAAACTCAATAATATGTTGATGAGTTTTGGTATCATCTTTGAGATAAAAGAAAAAACTTTTTCTTGTTAGGAATAGAGCACATATTGATCCAGTATATATCTGTATCTATACGTATGTGCGTCTTGGGCTACACTTTTCCTTCAGAGATCCATCCCTGGTCCTTCATCATTAACCAAAGCAGAGGAAGGGAATGAATCAAGGTCACATAGGAATTTTTTATTCAGAGATCACTGGCAGTTACCCAACAAAATAATTTAGTGCTAAGGAATACATTTCACTAAGCCTCCAATGGCTTTTCTAACTTTACTCTGTATTTCCTTCATAAAAGTCCTCTCAGTCTGTAATTATCATGCTATCATCTTTATATTTTCTTGTTGATTATTAATGTCTGTCTACTCCATTAAAAAGTCATCACCATGTGTACAGAGACCTTGTCAGTCCACTAGAACTTAGAGATAATTGTCAAGTCCCTTATTTCTAGCACTCCTTCACTCTTAAGACTTCAAATATGGAAAATAAAAATTTCCCTCACTGACTACTTTCTCAATTTTATTTTAATTCTTTCTATTGCATGCAGTGTTTTTTACTTGTCAGCAGAAAACTTGACTCCCTATTCACACAAGAAGGCTTCTCTGGTAACCTGCAATGTGGGAGACCCTGGTTCAATTCCTGGGTTGGGAAGATCCTCTGGAGAAGGGAATAGCAACCCACTCCAGTATTCTTGCCTGGATAATCCCATGGACAGAGGAGCCTGGTGGGCTACAGTCCATGAGATCTCAGAGTCAGACACAACTGAGCAACTAACACACATACAAGAAATCTTATATCCTCTGTGTCCAAATTGGTTGTGACAAACAGAAATACTCCCATGCTAGTGGGAAGTCAAGAGGAAGGGAATTTTGTTGTAGGGAAATAAAGAGGTCTCATGGAATCTGGAAAAACTACAGAGCCAGTTGTGAGAACTCAGAAAACACAGAAAAACATTCAGCCTCAGAGATTCTCTCATGGTGTGGTGCTTTCCTTTTTTGCTCTATTTTATCATAGCTTTAATTTGTATATAACTGCCATGGCCACATCTCACCCTATTCTCCCTTCCATTGCCTAGTTTTTTAATTCAAGTACTTACTGATAATCAATGAGGCTACCTCAGAGCACAATCACAGAACTGCAGAGAAAGGGACTGGATTGGCTCAGTCTAGCTTTTCTTAGAGGTTTACCAAGACATGTCGCTGACATGCCTGTCTGGAGCCACATCCCTTCATCAGAAGTCTATTCTTGGTCTGTCATTATTGGCCAAGACAAGCAAGGAAGATAACAGACCAGGGTCATATGAGAAGAAGGGGCTGCAAAAGGGCAGAGCTTCAGAGAAAGGCAGGCAGTGCACAAAACAGGGCAGGGCACACTATCAAGTCCCTATTAGCTATGGTGCCATTTATACACATCTTAGAACATATTGCCATGTAGCTTAGATAATGTGGTTCACTCCTGTATTCCATCAACATATAAAAACATAATGATTAAGAAAAATGAGGGACTTCCCTGGTGATCCAGTGGCTAAGACTCTTCGCTGCGAATGCAGGGGGCCTGGGTGCAATCCTTGGTCAGGGAACTAGATCTCACATGTCACAACTAAGAGTTTGCATGCGGCAACCTAAGATCCTGCCTGCTGCAACTAAAAGATCATGCATGCCACAGTGAAGCAATGACCCCGCATGCTTCACCTAAGACTGAGTGCAGCCAAATAAAATAAACATTTTTAAAAATGAATATACTTTTCACAACAGGTTATGCAGTTTATCTGCTAGTATATTCCACTTTCCATCCTTTTAGCATGAGCTGAGTACCAAAGAATTGATGCTTTTGAACTGTGGTGTTGGAGAGGACTCGTGAGAGTCCCTTGGACTGTAAGGAGATCCAACCAGTCCATTCTGAAGGAGATCAGCCCTGAGTATTCTTTGGAGGGAATGATGCTAAAGCTGAAGCTCCAGTACTTTGGCCACCTCATGAGAAGAGTTGACTCATTGGAAAAGACCCTGATGCTGGGAGGGATTGGGGGCAGGAGGAGAAGGGGACGACAGAGGATGAGATGGCTGGATGGCATCACTGACTCGATGGACATGAGTTTGAGTGAACTCCGGGAGTTGGTGATGGACAGGGAGGCCTGGTGTGCTGCACTTCATGGGGTCACAGAGTTGGACGCGACTGAGTGACTGAACTGAACTGAACTAGATAATAGTGAATATGTTGCTTGTATTGATGATGATGATAATCATATGAGGCTTATTATATGTCAATCCATTTTATAAGCTCTTTATATCTATCAGATAACTCTCACAAAATCCCTATGAAGTGGGTGTGATTATTAATCCAATTTTGAGATGAAGAAATTTAATCACAGAGAGCTGGGCTACCAGGGAGCTAGTTAATAATGTGACCAGACCTGATTATGACTCATTTTAAATACTGAAATAAAAGAAAATAGTAATTGGACTTCCCTGGTGGCTCAGTGGTAGAGGATCCACCTGCCAATGCAGGATACATGGGTTGGATTCCTGATCCAGGAAGATCCCACATGCCATGGAGCAACTAACCCTGTGAGCCTGTGCTCCAGGGCCCAGGAGCCGTAACCATTGAGCCCACACACTGCAACCGCTGAAGCCCAAGTGCCCTAGAGCCTGTGCTCTGCAACAAGAGAAGCCACCACCATGAGAAGCCTATGCAATGAAGAGTAGCCTCTACTTGTTGCCTTTAGAAAAAGGTTCCTGCAGCACTGAAGACCCAGCACAGCCAAAAATAAATAAGTTTAAAAAAAAATAGTAGCTGATAACATAAAGTGCCATTTGATTCTAAATCATCTTTTGATATGAGAAGCTTCACTAATGCCATATTTTGATGACAACTTGTAATAAGTGCCAACTTTGTGCCTTGTCAAACAATAGGTTATATGCAGCTTTATTTTTTGCCTTGCAAAATTTGCCAGTTGTTATTTAGAATCCAAACGGGTCCCACTACTAAAATAGAGAGACTGCAAAAAGAATTATCTTCTTCCAGTTCCTAGAGTCATGACTGAGAGGGAGAGATGCCAGCCCTCAACCACTGGCTCTCAACACCTCAGAGAGAAGAACACTGACCAGTCTCACCCCAGGAGATTTCCCTAGTTTGCCCTCCTCACTTCCATTTTTAGAACTTTTTTATTTCACTCTTTTGATAAACAAAAACAGATTTCTGGGGGAAAAATAGCATAACAACTTTATTTTTTTCCCCAGAAAGCCACTTTCACAGCAGATGGAACTCAGCTTGCTATCGCCCAAATCTTAAGCAAACCTGAAATGTGAAGATTCCCTTATACTGAGGGCCAAGCATCATTCCATTTTGTGTCTCTTTAACTGACACTTTGAACCAGTGTACACTTCCTTAATCTGGCCCCATTATCAGCCTAATAATACCTCCCGATATTCATAAATGCCTAGCAAGACTTTCAGCTGTTTTGTATGAAGGAGAAATATCCAGCTAAATTGAGAAGATTACCACATCACCACATACATCAGTGACAGGCTCTGTGCTATTACAGTTGATTTTTGTTGACAGTTGGCTGTAGGCAGTTGTGTTTCAAATGCCTTTTTTCACTGGGAAATTAAACAAAATCCCATGCAAAATGCAGCCCTCCAGTTCAAAAACTGTAAATCCCAAATTAGCATTTCATACTTTAAAAGGTAGCACAGCACAATTTTCCATTGAAAGGTCTGTACAGTTGACACAAATGGGTGCTTCAGACATGACACTAATGCTACTGGGGCCTTTTAAGAAAGCCACCTTTTCAGATATTATTTTTCTTCTCTCAATAATCTGCATATACTACAGTTCCTGCCTATGGAAGAATAAAAGAGAGGAGAAAGGAAAAAAATCTGACTTAACTACTTTAAGTAAATTATATTCCCAGAAATTTCTAAACAATAGGGAACATGAAAAATAGATGGGTTAATTAAACCTCCTTGAAAAGAATAAAGGAAACCTTATCATCCAAAGGTTAAATATAACTTCTTCAACTAAATATTATCAAGAAAATGGTACTTCTGTAAGGTAGAAGTAGTTTTCAGGCTTCCCTGGTAGCTCAGATGATAAAGAATCTGCCTGCAATGCAGGAGACCTGGGTTTGATCCCTGGACTGGGAAGATCCCCTGTAGAAGGGAACAGCTACCCACTCCAATTGTCTTGCCTGGAGAACTGCATGGACAGAGGAGCCTGGCAGGCTACAGGACATGGGGTCTCAAAGAGTCAGTCACAAGTGAGAGACTTTCACTTTCACATGGTGGAAAGTTACCTGTGTCTAGGACAGTCATGATATAGGAGCGTCTCAACTTTGCTTTGAAACAAGTTAGAGCCCAATTTAACAAAATTTTAATGTGGGGGCAGGAGTGTCATAGGATTGACATTAAACAGGGCCATTTAATTCTTAAGGCTGGAAATCTATTTTCCTTCCTACCCAAGAGACTCTTAGAGTGAAAGTGTCTTAAACAGTGCCATTCCATCATCCAGAACAATTTCTATTTAACTGGAAGACAAAAAAAAAAAAAAAAGAAAAGAAAATTGTTGTCAGTTGGCTATCTAGGACACAAATATATTTACAGAAAGAAATATAATGTTTATTTATGGACTGTAGTATATGCATAAAATACTAGCCAGGCAGTTTCTACCAATACTTCTGCAAACATTTCACCAACAGCACTAGACTCTTGGCCATAAAAGTCAAATGTCCAGTGGTCAGAACTACCATGTAAAGGCCAAATAGAGATGAGAAGTCTGGGCCTGTAGCCTGACCACTTTCAAAATGTGAATAGAACAAAGTTCTGCACTCCTAAAAATAAGAGTTTATATTCTATAAGTCTAGATGGTCAAAGGACAATCACCACTTCATTTCTGAATGGTGAACATGTTAAAAAAATAGATATTACACCTCATTTAACTTCAGTTCAATTCAGTTCATTCAGTTGTGTCCCCATGAATCACAGCACGCCAGGCCTCCCTGTCCATCAACAACTCCTGGAATTCACTCAAACTCATGTCCATCCAGTTGGTGATGCCATCCAGCCATCTCATCCTCTGTCGTCCCCTTCTCCTCCTGCCCCCAATCCCTCCCAGCATCAGGGTCTTTTCCAATGAGTCAACTCTTCGCATGAGGTGGCCAAAGTACTCGAGTTTCAGCTTCAGCATCAGTCCTTCCAATGAACACCCAGGACTGATCTCCTTTAGGATGAACTGGTTGGATCTCTTTGCAGTCCAAGGGACTCTCAAGAGTCTTCTCCAACACCACAGTTCAAAAACATCAATTCTTCAGCGCTCAACTTTCTTCACAATCCAACTCTCACATCCATACATGACCACTGGAAAAACCATAGCCTTGACTAGATGGACCTTAGTTGGCAAAGTAATGTCTCTGCTTTTGAATATGCTATCTAGGTTGGTCATAACTTTCCTTCCAAGGAGTAAGTGTCTTTTAATTTCATGGCTGCAATCACCATCTGCAGTGATTTTGGAGCCCCCCCAAAAAATAAAGTCTGACACTGTTTCCACTGTTTCCCCATCTATTTCCCATGAAGTGATGGGAACTGATGCCATGATCTTAGTTTTCTGAATGTTGAGCTTTAAGCCAAATTTTCACTCGCCTCTTTTAGTTTCATCAAGAGGCTTTTTAGTTCCTCTTCACTTTCTGCCATAAGGGTGGTGTCATCTGCATATCTGAGGTTATTGATATTTCTCCTGGCAATCTTGATTCCAGCTTGTGCTTCTTCCAGCCCAGTGTTTCCCATGATGTACTCTGCATATAAGTTAAATAATCAGGAAGACAATATACAGCCTTGACGAACTCCTTTTCCTATTTGGAACCAGTCTGTTGTTCCATGTCCAGTTCTAACTGTTGCTTCCTGACCTGCATATAGGGTTCTCAAGAGGCAGGTCAGGTGGTCTGGTATTCCCATCTCTTTCAGAGGTTTGGCATAGTCATTTAGTGAAGGCTCAAAGCATGGGACCAAGTTCCTACAAAGAATGGAAAACTTACTTCATCAAAATGACTGCAAACCTTGAACTTCCTCCCAGATGTTTCCTACTTAAATGGCCCAGATGTAAATTTCATTCCATTTCTGTTGTTCTTGATTAGCAGTGTTCTAAAGGTACCTACTAGCCTGTGGGTTCAGATAAACTTTGCTTCCACAAATCTTAGTGCTTATCAGATCTGAAGCAATTTTCTTGAGTAAATGCCTTAGCTCTGCCTTCTCGTTCCTCCCAACCATATAGTTTATCTCCCCATAAAAGAACTCAACCTCAAGAAAAAAAAGAGTTATGCAAACAAATTTATGGTGATGGAAATATCCATGGTTGTCTAGGGCAGAATGACATGGTAAACGACTGTAAAGAGGCATGAGTTATCTTCTGCAGTGTGGTTGGATTTGCCCTGCACCACTTTGATTGTGGTGCTGTCTACATGGATATTACATGGGTTTACAGTTTATTGCACCTACAATATATTCAATCAAGTTGACTCAAAAAGAAGTAATTAGTCAGAGATGTCATATTCTCGTGAAATAGAATATCATAGAGAAACATAGTGGGACACCTAAGAAGGAACCCAGCCCCAAATTAATTTCATAACAAGGAAAATCTAAACACTTTTTAGTCTGTATTCTTAACCGGAGAGTAAGCAAAGCCTAAATTACATTCTTGCCCAGATAAGGACAAGAAGTGTCCTGATAAAGTGGGGGTAATTAACACCATAATTACATGAGAAACTAACTCTGGACTTATTACTCTATTTGGGGTCAATTAAAAAAATATTTCGTTAAAAATAAAGTCCCTAATTCTCTTGGGAATTATTGAGTGGTACACCTTTTGTCTTAGTTTAAGATTTCCCACCCCTTGGGACCATCACGTTAATTCTTCTTTATATATTTCTCAAAGACACAAATACCTCTTCACAATTCTGAAAATTATTGTTTACAAGACAGAGGTTGTGTTTATGAACAGAAGTTTAGGTTCCCACAAACAATAAAGGCAGTTCAGTGGAGGATATTTCTTCTCCACTCTCAGTCAATAATGGCTCACTAAACAGAACAGGAGAAATAGAGGAATATACGAGGTATGGCTTTAAGAGGTTGGTATTACATGAAATTCTAAATGATAAAACAATTACAAATCACAAATATAGATAATTGTTCCACTTCAAGAAGACTTTGTACTGTACAAAACTGGTATAGACCAAAAATATGCTTTAAATATAAATCTCCACAGTCCATTTAAAATGTTATTTGATTTAAATTGTTTAGGGAAAACTTCAGGAATATCTTGAGTATAAAGCAATTGGATTATAAACAGGTATTAATTTTAATGTATCATCCAAGAATACACAACATACCTTCATTTAAAAAAAAAAATCACCAGACATCATGTAATTGCTCTAATTTTGGTCTCTGTGACATTCTTAATGAGGCAGGCAATAGGAAATGCAAATTGTCCCATTTTTGGATGGGAAGTTGAGTGCTGAGAACATAAGTGATTTTCCTGGAGTAACTCACCAAATTAGAAGAGATGGCCAAATAGCTGATTTCCAAATATAGTACTGTTTAAGGAGACAAATGCTTCTTCCTTCTGCAGTTATATTTGGAAAACACCATATTCCGAATTATCTTTCATTCTTTTCAAACAGCTTCTCATATATTATACCTTCATTCATTTGTTCACTCATTAAAGAAACATTCATTAAAAATCTACTAAATGCCAGCCTCCAAATGAGTAACACAGGACCTCTATCTTCATGAGTGTTAGATTTTAGTTGGGGTAAAAGATATATAAACACTTTAAACACCAAATAGTAGAGTCCAACGATATAGGTAGGTATAAGGCATTAAAAAGGCTTCCCAGGTGGCTCCATGATAAAGAATCTGCCTGCCAATGCAGGAGACTCAGTTTCAATTCCTGGGTCAGCAAGATCCCCTGGAGAAGGAAATGACGACCCACTCCAGTATTGTTGCCTGGGAAATCCCGTGAACAGAGGATCCGGGCAGGCTAGTCCATAGGGTCACAAAAGAGTTAGACATGATTTAGTGACTAGACAACAACAAACAACAGGTGTTAAGATAACACTGAGGAGACTTAGTTAAGCCAGCTTCTTGTGGCCAAGAGAAATTAAAGAATTCTTGAAAAACATGACATCTGAGCTGAGTTTCAAAGACCTTATGCAAGTTAGCCAGGAGAATGAAACAGTGGTAGAGAGGAGAAGGGGTGGGGTGATGGTAATATGATGTATGTGCTCAGTTGAATCCGACTCTCTGCCATCCCCTGGACTGTAGCCCACCAGGTTCCTCTGTCCATGAGATTTTCCACCCAAGAATACTGGAAAGGATTGCTATTCCCTTCCGCAGGGGATCTTCCAGACCTAGGGACCAAACCTATGTCTCCTACACTGGAGGCAGATTCTTTACCACTGAGCCACCTAGGAAGCCCTGGATAAAGAAGATAAAACTTACCAAATCCTAACATTTTAAAGGAACTGAGAATACAGTACTTGTATTTGAATAATAAAAAGGAAAAATTGGGGGGTGTGAAGCAACATACACAAGTTCTGTTAGTTGACAACAGTTAGTTGACTTTGCTTCTACTGAGCTCTTCCTTCACTGTTTCCCATTTCCAATTCATGTGAAAACAGTAATTAAATGTTGGCTATTTTGTAAAAACATGGTTTGTATTGGTCATTTTTCACCTTTAAAAAATAAAAATAATATATAAGAATAATATTTTTTAAAATTCTATATTTATTCACAAGTTCTGTGAACTTTGCTATCATCTAGCTTTTTTTAAACTAGAGAATAATTACTTTACAATATTGTGATAGTTTTTGCCATACATCAACATAAGCTGGCCATAGGTATGCATATGTCCTCTCCCTCTTAATCTTCCATCCCATTTCTGTCCCCATCCCACCCCTCAAGGTTGTCACAGAGCACGGCTACGGGTTCCTTGTGTCATATATCTATACATCAAACTCTCACTGGCTATCTGTTTTACACATGGTATTGAATAAGTTTCAATGCTAAGGAATAATAATTTTTGAAAATATTAGTTTCTAGTTGAGACCATCACCATCCATATCATTAGCATATCACTTATTTTTTTCAAATGGTTTCTACGCATTATTTCAAAATAAACAAGGGATTAGATCCTATCTATTTCAAAACAACCCAGGGATTAGACCCTGTCTCCATAATGCAAATTGGGGGCATATGGTTGGAAGAAAGAAGGATAAGAGAAGAAAAGTAACTTGACAAAAATCACATGGTAAGTGACAGAGTGCACACTCAAATGCAACGTTTCTGAATTCCCAATTCAAGATCCTTTCACTCTCAGTTATCTCTGAGAAGCATGCAAAGGAGAACTTTTAGTATTTTTGCCTTAAAATGTCACTGTGATTTTTTATTATTGATGTAATATATGCCCATTATTCCTTACCTTAAATATCAGAAGTATTATTACTGCAGGTGAGGGAGGGAGTTACATGGTATAAAGAGGTCAAATACTGCTAAGTCACTTCCGTCGTGTCTGACTCTGTGCAATCCTGTAGACGGCAGCCCACCAGGCTCCCCTGTCCCTGGGATTCTCCAGGCAAGAATACTGGAGTGGGTTGCCATTTCCTTCTCCAATGCATGAAAGTGAAAAGTGAAAGTGAAGTTGCTCAGTCGTGTCCGACCCTTAGCATGAACGGCAGCCTATCAGGCTCCTCCGTCCATGGGATTTTCCAGGCAAGAGTACTGGAGTGGGGTGCCATTGCCTTCCCTGGGTCAAATACTTAGAACTTTCAAATAGGCACCACCAATGCTCATGTTACGTGGCCATATATCCATAATGTCACAGTTAAAACATACAAGATTAAATCTATTTCTGATGTCAGAAAATAATAGCTTTTATCCACTCATTCCACATGCCCCCTTTTTAAGACACAGGGGGAAAAATCTTTGCCTTATTTAAGTACCATAAATTCAGAGAATGAAATAATTCACCATGTTATTTTTCAATCACTCAGCTAAATTCAAGTTCCCTTTGACACTGATGCTATTCCCAATTCAACATTGCTTTCAACCCTCCCTTTCAATTAGCTGGGCTTCTGTTTGCTTATTTTGTCCGTGGTTATAGCCTTCCCTCACGGACCTAAGATCACTGTTTTCCTTTCTCTTTATGCTCTGTGAGCATCAAGTATCATGGGGCATGCGTGTAATTGTCATTCAGTGTGAAAAAGCCAGCTGGAGGTATTACAATCATGTCAATACACCAGTCAGCAAGAAAACCTCCAAGCCAATTGTTTCTATTTAGATGTAATATTCCATGGATTGAAATTTGCTGCTCCTACAAACTTCTGAGTGATATTACCATGTTTTGATACTTTTATACAACCAACTAATAAAAATGTGTGTATGCATGAATATAACAAATTTGTATCTATAAATATATATAATTGTACAAAATAAAATAAAATTCATCCTACAGAACATATGCAGAATCAGAAATTATTTAATTATCTGTACTATAAAAGATGAGATCTTAGGGCTCTAAGAGACTGTGAGAGGTTAAGTGGAGCAGATCAGCTCACTTGCTGAAAACTAAGGTGAAATTAATCAAACAAAGACTGCTATTTTTTCTCTACAGAAAATTCTCCGGCCTTAGAACCTCTCTTGACTTCTACTTTGATATTAAGTATGGTGCCCCAAGTCCTTCCTGGGTACCAACGTCTTGTTCAATAATCACTTAAGCTCTTTTCTGCGGCTCAAAAACAGTGCATATTTTATTTTTTAGATCTCCTCTAGGGGAGAGAATTATATGTGGTAAGAAAAAATACTTTGCTAACACTTGGGATGATGGTGGAAGAAGTAAAGCAGGCATTCTACAGTGACAATAGATAGCTGACAAGCTACCCTCTAAGGTTTGAATCCAGTCAACAGCAGACTGAGCTGTGCTGAGAGAGCATGCAAATTCGGAGCAAAGACTGGATTGTGTCATGATGTTAGAAAAGGATAGAGAATCGCCACAGCAACCTCCTTCTCCCACCTTCCCATAGTGCCTTTACCCTAGTTAAATGTGGAACAAAGGCTCCAAGCTATTTTTCTGCCAAGCATGCCTACATGTCTTACAGTCCAGCTACCTGGAGGAAAAGCAGGGAAATTTGATTATTTTGAATGAGGAATCCTCTTTGCCTAGCTCTGAACAAGGCACTTGATATGAATCAATAGTTTCTAATGAATTTTTAAGCTGAAAATTCTTGATTCAAATGAAAACTTACCATTAAAAAACTAAAAGTAACAATAACATACTCTGAGTGATTCTAGGTTAAAATGGGGGATACCATACTAAAAAGCTTCAAACACTGAGTGCTTCTGGGGGAATCTCACACTATCCCTGGTGCTCTAGGGAGACAGGTTACAAACCACCAGACTCAGTTCAGTTCAGTCCCTCAGTCGTGTCCGACTCTTTGTGACCCCATGAATCGCAGCACGCTAGGCCTCCCTGTCCCTCACCAACTCCCGGAGTTCACTCAGACTCACAACCATCGAGTCAGTGATGCCATCCAGCCATCTCATCCTCTGTCGTCCCCTTCTCCTCCTGCCCCCAATCCCTCCCAGCATCAGGGTCTTTTCCAGCGAGTCAACTCTTTGCATGAGGTGGTCAAAGTACTGGAGTTTCAGTTTTAGCATCATTCCTTCCAAAGAACACCCAGGGCTGATCTCCTTTGGAATGGACTGGTTGGATCACCTTGCAGTTCAAGGGATTCTCAGGAGTCTTCTCCAACACCACAGTTAAAAAACATCAATTCTCACCAGACTACATGACCTCAAATCTTTCAGTTCTGAAACTGTAGGAATTTCTTAAACCTTGCCAAAAGAATGAAGTGGTTAGTTTTAGAATGAGGGTGACATCAGTAAAATGGCAGGTAGGCAACTCTAAGTTCCATTCTTCTGCAGGGAAAAAAGCAAAGAAAAACAAGCAGAAATTGTTAGAATTGACTTCATCAGAGCTCTGGAAGACAGCCAAAGACTTACAGCAACTAAGTAGATGTTGAACCAAAAAAAAACAAAAACAAAAGGCAACTTCAAGACAGTAGGAAAGCTTTGTGGCATTTTTTACTTGCTCATGCCCCAAGCCCTGCCCCAGAACAGTGGTAATATCAAAGCAGCAGCAGTTCAGATTTCCACCTGGTCCCTGGCTCAGGAGGGAGCAGAGTGGAGCTTATTCATAAATGACTGTGTATGTTTGTTCTGACCAAGTGGGATCTGCAGGACTAGTGCCAGGTGCTCACCTCTGTCTCACCTAACTAGAAACTCAGGCTGTAAAGAACTGGTATTGATCAAAAACACTGCAAGCAAAGCGAAAACACCTCAGCTGCCTGGGGCAAAGGATTACAGTTACAACATACAACAGACCAGCGAAGGCCTGAGAGTAAGAGCTGGAGAGAGTTTCTTCAGTAAGTTAGAACATGTCAAAGCAGGCATGTATGCAGGGAAATATGCAGAATCATGTGTATCCCCAGAGCATGATGAATGCTCAGAGAAAACCTGAGAATACACTAAATTGTTTACCTCAGACTGATCCCTACGCGCAGTGAAAGCTTGACTACATTCTAGAGAGTGCCCTGGCTTAGAGTCAATCTGAAAATACTGGGAGAGGACTTTGTTCAACACTGGCATTTAAGGGAAACTTATAGCTGAACATAAACTAAGATACAAAGACTACAGTGGCCACACACAACAAGGAACACAGTCTTTTCAAAAATAGTTTGGATAAGTCATTAAACAAATGAACTACTAGAGCATGTGGCAAACAAACAAAAATCATCAAACACTAACGAAAAGGACTGAATTTGATTTCCAGATTGCAGGAGATGAGAGAGAGAAAGGGGCAGAAAAAAATACCTGAAGAAATACTGGCTGAAAAGTTCCCAAATTTCGTGAAGAATGTGAATTTATGAATCCATGAAGCTCAACAAATCCCAGGAGGATAAATTCAAAGACATACACTGAGACACATTAGTTGCCCATGAAACAAATTTTAAAACATTTAAATCATACAATGTAAATTGTATGACCACAATGAAGTTATAGTTTTGTAGGAAAACTGGGAAGTTTACCAATATATGGAAAGTATACACTTAAGTAATCACTGGATCAAAGAAGAAACCACAAAGCCTTCACTGCTGAGTTCTACCAAACATTTAAAGATATAACACCAATTCTTCTCAAACTTATGAAAAAAACAGAACAGAATGGAACACTTCTTAATTCATCTACCAGTCCAGCAAAATCTGAATACAAAAACCAGATAGAGACATTAAAAGCAAAGAAAACTCTATCCTTTATGAATATAGATGCAAAAGCCCTCGGTGATATCACACCAAACCCATCAGCATAATAATTATATATCATGACCTAATATGATTTATTCCAGACATTCAAGCGTGGTTAAACATGAGAAAATCAATCAATGTAACACACCACATTGATGAATACGGGAAGAAAAACATAATCACTTCTATCAATCCAAAAAGGAATTTATTTGACAGACTTGTAAACTGAAATCTATAAAACATTGCTGAAAGAAAAGGAAAAGCATCCTATGTTCATGGGTAGAAAGATAATACTGTTAAGATGGCAATGCTACTCAAAGCAATCTACAGATTCAATGTGATTCTTCTCAAAATTACAACAGGCATATTTTGTAAAAATGGAAAAGCATATTACTCCAATTCATGTTGAAGTGCAAAGGGTCCCAAATAGCAAAACAATCTTGAAAAGAACAAAGTCAAAGGATTCAAATTTTCTGATTTCAAAACTTATTATAAAGCTATAGTAATCAAAGCAGTTTGATAGTGGCTTAAGGATAGGCATACACACCAATGGAATAGAAATGAGACTCCAGAAATAACCCCCTACATTTAAGGCTGCTTAAATTTGAGAAGGAAGCCAACTCCACTCAGTAGGGAAAAGAAGTATTCAAGAATACTGTTGGCACAATTGAATTTCTACATGTAAAAAAAAAAAAAAGAAAGAAAACTGGACCCCTATTTCACATCACACACAAAAATTAACTCAAAATGAATTAATGTTCCAAATACTAGAGCTAAAAGCATAAAACTCACAGTGGAAAACATAGGGTAAATTTTCATGACTTTTGATTTGGCAATGAATTCTTATCATACCAAAAGAGAAACAAAAGGAAAAATAAATCAGATTTCATTAAAATTAAAAAGTATGCAGCAAAGGACAATATTAAAAAGTGATTCGACAACAAAAAGACAAACAGTCCAATACAAAACTTGGCAAAGAACTTGAATAGACACTTCTCTGAAGATGATATACAAATACTTAATCACGGGAAAAATTCTCAGTATCCCTAATCACTGAAGTGAAAGTGAAGTCGCTCAGTTGTGTCCAACTCTTTGCCACCCCATGGACACCAGGCTCATCCATCCATGGAATTCTCTAGGCAAGAATACTGGAGTGGGTTGCCTTTTCCTTCTTCAGGGAACTTCCCAACCCAGGGATTGAACCCAGGTCTCCCGCATTGTAGACAGATGCTTTACCGTCTGAGATGCTGCTGCTGCTGCTGCTAAGTCGCTTCAGTCATGTCCGACTCTGTGCGACCCCAGAGACAGCAGCTCACCAGGCTCCTCCATCCATGGGATTTTCCAGGCAAGAGTACTGGAGTGGGGTGTCATACCGTCTGAGCAGGGGAATGCAAATGTAAATGACAATGAGATACCACTTCATACACGTTAAATTAATTTATTAATTAACTTTTAAAACTCAGAAAACCACAAGTGTTGGCAAAGATGTGGAGAAGTTGGAATCTTCATATATTGCTGATGGAAATAAAAAATGGTGCAGCTGCATATGAAAAGCAACTTGGTGGTTCTTCAAAAAGCTAAACATGAAATATGACCCAGCAATTCCACTCCTAAGTATTAATATATAGACCAAAAGAATTCAAAACAGGGACTGAGACAAATACTTATGTGTCAATGTTTATGGAAGCATTATTTAATAACCCAAAATATTCATCCATGGGTTAAAAAAATGACATCAGTATCCTCAGGGGATGGATTTCAGGACCCCCAATGGATAGCAAAACCCACTGATGTTCAAGTCTCTTATATAAAATTAAGTACTATTTGCACATAACCTATGTACAACCTCCTGTATTCTTTAAATCATCTCTAGATTACTTGTAATACCTAATACAATGTGAATGCTATGTAAATAGTTACTTGCTGTTGTTTGGTCACAGTCATGTCTGAAATTTTTGCAACCCCATGGATTCCATAGCCTGCCAGGCTCCTCTGTTTATGGAATTCTCCAGGCAAGAATACTGGAGTGGGTTGCCATTTCCTTCTCCAGGGGATCTTCCCAACACAGGGATTGAATCTGCATCTCCTGTATTAGCAGGTGGATTCTTTACCACTGAGCCACGAGGGAATGCAACAAATTCAACTTTCTTTTTGGAACTTTCTGGAATTTTTCCTTCTTTGTATTTTTGATCCATAGTTGGATACATCCGAGGATGTAGAGCCCACAGATATGGAATGCCAACTGTATACTCAACAATGAAATATTAATACATTTAATCATAAAAAGAGTAAGTTCAAATACATGCTGCAACATTATAAACTTTGAAAAGATGCTAAGTGAAATAAGCTAGAGACAAAAAGACAAATATTGTATAATTTCACTTATATTAAATATCTAAAATACACAATTCATAGGGATAAAACATAGATTAGATGTTATAAGGGATTGATGGGGTGAGAGGAATGGGGAGTTGTTGCTTAATGGTTATAGAGGTTCCATTTGGATTGAGGAAAAAACTGGAGATAGATAGTAAATGAATGTACAACATTGTGAATGTAATTAATGCCAATAAATTATATACTTCAAAATAATTAAAATGGCAAATTTTACCAATAAAAAGATTTAATAAGTGACTTAGCAGCAGCAGCAAGGACCCTAAATTTAATACAGTCTCTATTATTTTAATAGAGATTTAAGGAGGCCATTTACTATTCTTTAGTGCTTCACCCTTTATTTCTGTTTTGTATCCCTGGGTTAGTGGTGCCTCTTTAGCATGTCCAAAATCTAGCAAAGTTCTCATTAAGCTAGCACAAGAAAATCTGTAGAAGCAGAAGCACGTATATATGCATGCATACTTATATATATACACACACACACTAAATGGACTGCAGCCTTCCAGCCTCCTCCGTCCATGGGATTTTCCAGGCAAGAGTACTGGAGTGGGGTGCCATTGCCTTCTCCGATAAACATATATACACTCATACATACATATGTGTATGTATATACACTACACAACAGTGCACATATATTATGTATATATGTATGCACACTATATGTATATGTATATGCATATGTATGTACACTATATGTATATGCATATATACATACTATACATGTAGTGTACATACATATATACATATATGTATGTATGTGTGCATACATATATGTGTCTACTTCTTCCATAGATTTTCTTGTGGTAGCTTAAGGAGAACTTTGCTAGATTTTGGATATGCTATATACAGTGCTATATACAATTTTGCATGAGTTTTCTTGCTTTAACACATATGGTCTCTAATATTTCCACGATTTTTTTCTTCGTTATTTACTTTATATATAGTGTTAACATGTTAAATATGACATGAAGACTATTTTGTGGCTTAGAAGCATTGTTTTTTTTTTAACATTTAAAAAAATTTTTTTTTATTTTTAAACTTTACATAATTGTATTAGTTTTGCCAAATATCAAAATGAATCCACCACAGGTATACATGTGTTCCCCATCCTGAACCCTCCTCCCTCCTCCCTCCCCATACCATCCCTCTGGGTCGTCACAGTGCAGTAGCCCCAAGCATCCAGTATCGTGCATCGAACCTGGACTGGCAGAAGCAGTGTTTTAATGAACTCCATTAAGATTTTCTTCCCTGTATTCTTTGCAGCCTACCACTGGTGAAATATCTCCTGCATTGTCTTCTAGGGCATTTCCTTTTCTGGGTTTCTCCATGAGTTCAAACTCCAATCTCTGCCTCCTCCAAGCTACTCTTGATTAACTTTGTTCTTTCTGAGTAAACACAGCAGCACAGAACCACCTCACTTTAAAAAAATACCATTTTCCTGTAAAACCTAACATAAGCGAAATAAAGTTTTATCTTTCCACACAACACCATCATGAGGAATGCATAACTGCTTTTTTCATGGTCTACATACGCATAGTTACATAGCAGGGTGTAGAAAAGAATCATCTGTATGTCACTGATTCAGGCTCCAAAGGAAATCTGCCCTCCAAATATCCATGATATTCAGTGGATAGCTTCAGGGAGAGGCAAAGATACCTGAAACAGAGTTGACAATGGGAAAAGAAAGAAAGAAGGAATGTACAAGACACTGGTGAGGGATATCCACAATATCTATCAGTGTAAGAAATATGGAAGAAAGGACCTCAAAGCTCACAGAAACTGAAAGAAGGTGAAAAAAGCCAATTGTTTCCCTCCAGTAAAGAATGGAGGAAAAGGGAGTTTGAGGTTCTAATGGGATAGAACCTTAAATAGGAATTTTCACTGAGATTCAAAAACTGAAAATTTCAGAAAAGAAGACAGAGCAAAGGACTCAAAGAAGCAGCAAATGACATGGAAGAGGACCAGTTTTAGAGGCAGCAGGACCTAAAGGACAGCATGGAAGGCAAGTGCGGAGTAAGGGGCGAAAACTATTCCATAGAACATGAGGTGGGAGGAGTCACTTGCATGTGCCAGATAAGGGATTATGAAGAATTCCTAGGAAAGGTATTTCTTTGTAGTTATGGTATTGGGAGCCACACAGCAATGGCACGAAGGTGATGAAGTAGGCAGGGGTATCAACATATAATCAGTTCCTTCCAAAAGGCTAATAATGAAAAGCAAAAGAGCTTGAGAAAAATAGCCTGTGGAGGTAACAAGGCAAAATGAGTTACTGTTTTATTAATATTTTTTAAGACTAAAGGTAGAAGTAAAACTTAGAGAAGTAAATCAGGTCATGGGAAGAAAAGGGCTAATGGATGGGGGCAAGGAAGTGGAGTAAAAGGCTGAATCTCTAGCCTTGGGGAGAGGAAGACAACAATGAAAACAGAGACAGGAGAAATGAAAGCCCAAATAAAAGATTTCAACGGAGGAATCACTCAGAACGACCTCAACAGTCTCAATTCAACAGGCCCAGTTGTCCTCTGATGAAAATGAAAAGAGTAGAAGTGGCTTCGAGGTTCAAAGGCAGAAAAAATCATCTCAAAGAGTCAGCAAGATAAGGAGTAAGCAAGAGAAGAATAAAGGAACTATCAAAACAATAAACAAATGCCCTCTCGGAAGTAATGGAAATTCAAGGGAAGACGATTTCCTTAAAGCAGGCATTGAGAGATTCACGTGTAGGATAAATTAAGGATGGGGTAGCATTTGCTTATGAGAAAAACAAGGTTCCTAGGGAAAAGGCAGAGGAGCAGAACAGGACAGGAAGCCAGGGAGCTGGGTAGAACTGTGGGCGTGGGATGAGATGGAGATGTTTGTACCTGCTAGGAAAAGCTGTGGGTATCTTATTCAGTGGGTAGAATTTCATTAAAGATGTGGGATTCAGTCAAGGAAAGGCTATCTGGTTCATGATTGGCAAATGATACTTGCCACCTCTTCCCCTAGGCTCAGGAGAGGAATGTGTGGTGCTGAAAGGGACAGATTTTGTTTTCACTCCTGTTGGCTGCCGGCATGGGGCCCAGCAAAAGCAGAGTCACGCAAGTGCAAACTTGCTGCTTTTTAAGCAACGACGAGCTGGCAGGGAAGAGATCCTCTCTTTATCATGTATTTATTTATTTATAATTTGTATACCATCCATATCCAAATGGATTTGAAGCAGTTTGCAATAAAAACACATGTACACATGTCACAAGATACTTAAAATAAAGGTCAGAGAGAGCCTAGAAAAAAAGGATCTTATAGCATGTTGCTCTGTAGGAAAAGTAGCTAGAAGAGGAGACAGCCTGAAGACAAACAGGGCCGTCTGAGGATAAATGTTTCCGGGGGACACCCTTCCTTGCTGGTTTTGTCTATGACAACCACAAGAGAAAACCTTTTGTCTGGGAGCATGCTCAAAGCAAAGGTCCCAAGCCTAGGATGAGAAGAGCAGGGTCTGGTGCTCAGTGAGAAGATGCTGCCAAGTCTGTGTGCATTGTTCCCACTGCCCTCAACCCAGATGGGAGCACTGCTGGGGTGCGAATGGCTTTCCTGATAATCAGCAGAGGGGCCCAATCCACCACTGTCTCCAGGAGACTTATCACCTGAGACTTTTGAATGCCAAGTCAATGAAGGCGAAAGGCAAAAGATCTAGACCCCAGGGCCTTGGAATCGGCTCCATTTCAATGCTTCCTCTACACCCAGCCGCTTCTTCACATGCATTAAAACCTCACCAAGGCTGGTTTCCAGGTCAGCACAAAAGAACACTGAGTGCCATCCAAGAAGTCCTCACTCTCTAGGAATCCTAATGGAGCAGCAGCACTGTGACCACACACTGGGCAGGCACGATGACCAAGTAGAAAGCAGAGGCCTGCCATCCAGTCCCAGCGGGTGGCTGTAACCTCACTATGCTCCCATACAATGCAGCTTTCTTTTGATACAGGACAGTGTGCTACTCCAAGAAATCAGAGAGCCCTTCTCTTCTCACACTCTACCCTCTGCCAGTGTCCACTTGAAGCTGACCACATCTAGAGCACTGGCTCACAGGCCATGCCAACTTGGCAGTGGCAGATAAGTGCTAACAACGTGTCACCTTCTATGCCACAGACACGCTCTCTATCGTGGCTATGGCTGCTGTTGGGACTTTTTATAAAATGGGCAATGCAGATGGGTTAAGACAGAGGTCCCCAGCCCCTGGGCCACAGGCCAGTACCCCACCTCGGTCCTGTGGAAAGACTGTCTTCCGCAAAACTGGTCCCTGGGGCAAAAAGGTTGGGGATCTCTGGATTAAGAGATCTTACTTAAGGGGTCTTGACTTTTTTACTAGTAATATCCACAGGAAGATATGACTGTAAGCAAGAAGTAAGCAAATGAGTAGCAGAATGCATAGAGTACTGACATCAGAAGAGACGAAGTGTAAAGACACACATCAGAAGTTTTCACTCATGTACTTCTAGTCCTGTTTGATTGAAGAAAATGGTTCTCTCTTTTGTGCTTGACACACCGAGTCTACCTGAGGGGTTAAAACTGTTCTAGGTCAATGATACCTGTAGGAAATGCAAAAATCCAGGTGCTACTGGCATAGAGAAGAGCCAAGTTTTGGCCCATCTGTGCTTTCCCTCCCTGTGATCTTTTTCCAGGACTGAAGAAATGAGTCACATAGGAACTGGCAGAGAGTTGTTAGGCTGGACCAACCTCATCAACAATGTAGATCACATCTTGGTCAGCTCATGTCACTTTGCTGTCAACTCTCAAGGCCAAAGAGTTGATAAGATGGGATCACAGTGTCTCCATTTAGAGGGTACTTTTCAAGCTTTCTGTGTCCAAGATTTATCATATTTCTCTAGCAGGTTGAGCATTCCACTAATTCCTTGTTTACACAAGGAGATGAAAATAGACAGAAGCAGTTACCATCTCAAGTGTCTGGAAATCACCCACTCAAGCTATTTTATTCACTAAGGATGTGCCCTGCCCCCGTTATTCTAGGCAGTCAGGTATTGACTTTCACTCTATTTGCTACACTAATGGTTTCTCCTAGTATCCCCACCCACCCTAACCAATAGTTGAGTTCAAATACCTTGACATCTGTCTCCATAACTTTAGGCTTTTTCTCCACCAGCCTGAGAGAGGATTGCCTTCCTTCTATTCTGTGTCATGATCTACAGTAATAGGTTCAAGAGGTGGAAACCTGGTTCCAGCCTCCCCGATGCTTTGACTCACCCTCGTAAAAAGTTATTGGTGTCAGCCCTGGTCTAGCAATTGCCTCTCCCCCCACACCCCCTGGCTTCTATAATTTTACTTCCCCCTGCTGCACCATACATAAACTCTAATGAGCTCTCACATTCCTTTGCCAAGCACCCACCACCACCATGTCAAACAAGGAGAGAAAAATAACTTCCTGCTGAAAATCCACATGGCCATGAAGTTCTAAGCAACTTAACCAACATACAGAAGCAGGTCACACTCTACAAAAATGGAAATGCATCAATGACAGGGAAAAGAGAGAACACGATCTATGTTCAGGAACTGCATCAGTCCCAGTCCATCAAAAGAGTAGGGGAGAGGGGAAAAAGAGGGGGAAAAGAGGAACCTGAGAATTTGAACTGAGTATAACGTTTCAATATTTTGTCCTAGAATTTGTATTATATATTGCAATATGTAACAGGAATCCCAATATATATGACCTGCTCACATATTTATAGTTAATTTCAGCAGGAAATGAACCAACATTCCTTAGCCCCCAACTGTGTGTTTGGCCTGATTATCTTACATTATCTAAGAGTAGAAATATAGGTTTAGAAATATTTCTCTCCACTCCCCACATACACATTTTCTGAATACGTCCATCAATTATATATTTATACATACACACACACACATGTATATGTATCATCACAACCCTAAAGGCATACAGACACAATTGCAGGTTCAGGTTCCTTTTTTATGTTCTTGTGCACAGCTCACACTCAGTTGATTTCAGTTTAGAATACTCCAAGGGCCATAGGAGGGGGACGTGATAAGCTCTGCTTCTGAAACTACCCTATGACTGCTGTAATGACTGCCCTGCATAGGACTGCATGCTTCTTGCCCAAAGAAGGAAGATACAACCAGGCAACTGCCTAACCCAGAGCTCCCTGTGGTGGAGCTTCCTGGGCCATAATTACACTATGAGCACTTACTGCCTATCTCTTCTGCTGCTGCTGCTGCTGCTGCTGCTAAGTCGCTTCAGTCGTGTCCGACTCTGTGCAACCCCATAGACAGCAGTCCACCAGGCTCCCCCGTCCCTGGGATTCTCCAGGCAAGAACACTGGAGTGGGTTGCCATTTCCTTCTCCAATGCATGGAAGTGAGAAGTGAAAATGAAGTTGCTCAGTCATGTTCGACTCTTCACGACCCCATGGACTGCAGCTTCCCAGGCTCCTCCATCCATGGGATTTTCCAGGCAAGAGTACTGGAGTGGGGTGCCATTGCCTTCTCTGGCCTATCTCATCTAGTGGCTAAAAAAAAAAAAAGCCCACAGGGCAAAAAAAGGGAGAAGTACACATAAACACTAACATCAGTGAGAACAGGCTTGGGCAGGGCTGACTTGCAGGGGAAAAATGGATGAGTCCCCAGGGAACCTGTAAGGGTGCCAGGAAAGTTAAATTTGAAGATGAGACTGAATAATTACTGAAAAGCCTTTTACAAAATACTGCTTTCTAAGCTTTCACATACTTGATACTTTCCTCCTTGTGTATCTCCCTGTGGTAATAGGTGAAAAACTTAGAAAATTCTTCAAGGTTTTCCTATTTTCAAAGGGATAGCTGGAGACAGATCAAATTCAGGTAAGAATACTTCATAAGGCCTGGACAAGGAAGAAATACATTTGAGTAGAATTAGCAATGTTGATACTGAAGAGGAGGAGAGGTAAAGCAAGACTCTTATCTCATGGACCACTTAGTATGTGAAGAGTGGGCTCAGAAAGTAAAGAAACTTGTCTGTGGGCACATAGCAACTAATTGGGAGAGCCAGAGCATGAACATAATGCTTTCTGACTTCAGTTGCAACACTGGCTGCATTAAACTCCACCCTTTAAGTCGGCCTCCTGGCCTGTAATATATGCTCTAACTAATCCTTGCTTCACCTGGCTACTAGGTTCATCACAGAAAATCACACTCCTCTAGACATCACCCATTTGATATTTCGATGGCTCCATGACCAGTTACCTACAGTTGAGATTATCAGATGTTTCCCCCGGCCCTGTATATCTGGAGGGTGATGTTCATGCATATGACACTGGATTTCTTATGTTGACACAATGAGTCTTGTAGCTATAAGGCCACTTCCTTTCTTACCGGTAATTCTGTAACTGCACTGGCATGCAAAAGAATGCAAGCGACACTGTTTACCCAAGTAATCAGTTACCTGCTTGGATAGGAAGTGAAGTCCCTTATATATATGGATGGAGATATATATATATATATATATATATATCCTCTTTGTCTGCTGAAGCCCATGCCTCAAGTACTTTTGGAAACTTCCAGAGTATCTCACAGTGTCTGAGCTGTTCTTTGTGCTTCAGTTTTTCCAGCTACTCTATTAAGTGTAGTACTTTTTCGGCTGCCCTTTACTAGTGAAGGGAGATGTGGCAAAGCATTCTCTCCATCTTGTGTTGCATTATATTAAAGGAAATTGATTCTGAATATTCATTGGAAGGGTTGATGCTGAAGCTCCAATTCTTTGGCCACCTGATGCAAAGAGCCAACTCACTGGAAAAGACCCTGATACTGGGGAAATTGAGGGCAGGAGAAGAAGGGGGCAGCAGAGTTTGACATGGTTGGATGGCATCACTGACTCAATGGACATGAGTTTGAGCAAACTCTGAGAGATGATGAAGGACAGGGAAGCCTAGTGAGCTGCCGTTCATGGGTCGCAAAGATTCGGACACAACTGAGCAACTGAACAATAAAGTCAATGTTCTTTGAGCCCCAGTATGTAATGTATAGGAATTTATAGCCTCTGTCATCTCAGGGCCCAGATATGTATCGGGGCTGGATCAGGAGAACAGTCCAGGAGCAGCTATGAGACTGCAGGCTCCCGTCTGATGAAGGCTTTGGCACAGTCTCTCTCTGTGCTGGGTTTATTCACCCTCAGACTGATAAGCTTGAACCCATGCTGATGGATGTAGTGGATATGGTACTGCATGTTACTCATTCTGTCCCACTAATTGGCCAAGTTGGCCCAGTCATACCTAAATTGCAGCAGCAGACAATAGGAGACTTCATGATATACTAAGATTCTTACCACACATGATTATAAAAGTAGCAGCTTTAATTTACATAAAACAAATGTAGATCAACAAAATCTCTACTTGTTATTTTCCCCAGAGTCAAATTACTGACATATCTCACAATGGATTAGGATAGGTCAGCATGTTACAATACTAAGGTAAAAGTGGCTGGACCATAAGAAGATAGCAAAATCACCACTCAGCAATTTCCATGTGGACATGCCCAGCATGTATTTCCCATTGGTTTTTTGTTTAGGGACTGCACTTCAGTCCATGACTGGAGCACTACCCTGACAAAGGTAGTGTTCTTGTCATTTCTGCACCATTCATGGTGGTATTCTGAAAGCCTAAAAACACTCCTCACTCATTCCCACTGAGGAAATGTCTGTCCAAATGTTAGCCAGCATTCACGGCCCAAATACTGCCTCCACCAGGAAGCATTCCCTGATGACATCAGTCTAAACTCTTCATCAAGTAAACCTGAAAGTCTGAAGTGATCCTTAAATACAGAGACTATATTAAACGGCAGGCAACATGTGCCATTTGGTTGATTGAAATGTTAAGAATGAAAAAAAATTAGATGGGTAAGCTGGTCCTTTGTTGTGAGAATCCAGAGTTGAATTCCATAACACTGCATCTTCTTTGTTAAATGTCCTTTCTACGGTGAACAGTACGAACTAAAATTTCTCATAACCATATTTGTGAAAAAAATACTATATTGCAGGAATTTGAACACTTTATACTTTCATGTGTCTATTTGCAAGTGCTTTCACAGGCTCTATTTTTTTTAAATAAATACAGATCTTATAGTAAATATCATTTATATTTACAAAGAAAAAGCTGATGTAATAATCCTAGACTATATAAAACTTATACATCTCTATCTGTTGATCTACTCATCTAAAGAGAAATCTTAACCTGTCCATGCTCTATAGTGAACAGAAGTGGAATATTCTATAAGGTAACCAGTTTGTAACCAGGAAGGCAAGTAGATTCTCTGTAATTCCCATTTTTATAGAAATTTATAAACCATATAAATCCTAGTGGTATAATAGCCACCACCTCCTCCTTATACCCTCATACTGGAGTTGCTTTTGTGTCTTTCTTTTGGGAGAGTTAAATCTGAGGGTAGTAGTCACTATTTACAGTAAAAGGCTATTATAGAATTTTTCAAGGAATCAAAAAAAAAAGTTATAATCAGGAGATGTAGTAAAAGCAAGAAACAGTATACCTCGGGGAGCTTCTCAAGGGCTTTTAGAATTGAATAGCATCCTTGGGGGACAAAAAAAACTAGAGGTGGGATGAAAGTAATGAGATTTTCTTGTAACTTTTTGACTAGAAGAACAAAGGTAGTCAAAAGGATTGTGATTTGCTCCAGGGGAATACATCATTATCCATACACAGTGACTGAGTTTGACGTCACTGTGGATCCCAATTGTGCTGCTATGAATCCCACACTTCCTGGACTGAGCTCCAGGAAGATGATACAACCTTGCCCAACACTACTGCCCATCCTCAAGACTCTCCTACCTCTGAATCAGCTGTGTTTTTAACCACACACACTCTTAGGGATGAATTCTTTCAATTTTTTTCTGTCGTCTAATCCATTGCTTTGAGTTCTTCAATTATCCATCAATATTTATTGACAGTTTACTGTGAGCACAGCAGAGTGGAGATCTAAGATTTTTGTGACATATTAAGAGTTTATAACCAAGCTGGGGTGATCCTCTGCTGTGAAAGTACTATTGTGGCTTAAAGGAAAAAGAGGGAGGGGTGGAAAAGGGAAGAGAAGGCTGGGAAAGGGAAGGGAAAAGAAGGAAGGCAAGAGGAGATTTGACTATCAGCTTTGGGAAGTCACTTAACCTGACCCCTTCACAGGGTGCTCAGAGGATTCCTGGAGGAGGCAGACAAGTTAGACTTGTAAGAAGAGCACTGGAGTGTCCTTTGACCTTGATTGACAGTTCAGCTCAAACAGCATTTCCCAAACTGGTCTGCAGTACATTTTGTGGGAATTATGAAGGTGTGACCAAATGAGGGAAGAGGGAGGAGGGCCATAAATTAAGGAAGATTGGAAAAATCTGGATTCACCAGGATTTTTCTCTGAAGTCAGGAGCACATGCTCTTTTCACATGCTGATATTCACTGTGAATCTGCAAGAAAGGGGTATAGGAAATATTAATTGTATTCCCCAAATTTATTTAACAGAAAGAGTTTTTACTGAAGTCAGACACAAGACTAGTGTTAAAAAAGCCACAGAGTGGGAAATGTTGCTAGAGCATATAAGTGACTTACACCAGGACTGAGAGGGTAGAAAAGTCATTCTCCCTGAGCCTCTCTTATAGTGCAAAGGAATAACTCTTGGATCAGGTAAGTCCAAGACTTCTCTAACATAATCTCTTCTTGGCCTCTTGCTGTGAAATTTACCTTCTAAAGTAAAACAGCAAATACCCTGTTTCTGCTGACCAGTGACAGCATCAGTTGCAGCAGGAAGAACAAGAATCTGACACAGAACATTTGGGGATCTTTACAGAGCACTGCTTACTAGTTAACCTCTTGTGGGCAGGCAGGAGTTACTGCCTCTAGGCCTTAATATAGCTGGAGAAATATCTGTTTCTAACAGGATCAGCATAAGAAGAAAATCCATTGCAGATTAGTTCTTTTAATTCAAGCTACTATCAGACTCAAATGCTGTACAATTCCTGTGCTCCCTCCAAATTAAATGACTGGAGGCAATTTTTATTCTATTTTAAATTTTGTCTTTTTTACCAAATAGCACAGGACATCCCTCCCTGCTCTATTACTTGGACGGTGCCAGTTTTTTGACTTTGATTTCCGAGTCAGCTTTTAAGACATCATGTTCATGCAAGTGGACTCAAGGCCTTCAGAAGTAGGTCAGGCATTTGCTGGAGGTCATTACAAGGCTACAAAATAGAGCATGCTTAATTCTGTTATTTCTGAAGACTTTTTTTCCTTCTCTCTCATGTGCATAGAAGACAATCAGTTCTTAAATAAATTTTGGAACTATTCCTGATAATTTCAGACTGTCAAAGATGCCTGTGACCTCCTTTCATCCCAGGCACCCAAGAGAGGTTTAAACAAAAGCATGTAAAAGGAATGAAGTGGGCTTGTCCACCAAAGACATGAAAAACTACATTACCTGTTGCACTTCTATTTTAAACTGTCATGCTTAAAACACTCCAGTAAGAAAATCCTTGTGTGTGTGTGTGTGTGTGTGTGTGTGTGTGTGTTAGTCGCTCAGTCGTGTCTGACTCTTTGTGACCCCATGGACTGTAGCCTGCCAGGCTCCCCTGTTCATGGAATTCTCTAGGCAAGAATACTGCAGTGGGGTGCCATTTCCTTCTCTAGGGGATCTTCCCAATCCAGGGATCAAAGCCAGGTCTCCTGCACTGCGGGCAGTTCCTTTACCATCCGACCCATCAGGGAGGCCCAAGAATATCCTTAGTACACAGAGCTCCTAGGTGGGATGATCTAGACATGAGTTCCACCTTTGCATTCTACATAGAGGTGGAGTGACTTAACTGAGATAATAGATTATGCAATGGATTCCAATAAACATTCAAGTGAGAACTCAGGAGGAGTTAGCAAAAGCATTAACTAACTAGGCAATGAGTAGACTCTGTGGTGGCCAGGTCCTGCCTTCTATGTTGAGGTACGCAATTCCCCAGCTGCTGGGGATGTGGTGAATGACAGCTGGAAACCCCTTCCGAGAGTCCCTGGCTGAAAAGGGCCACCTAATCAAGTCCTCAGAGAAGCAAAGGCACCCCCCTCCAGTACTCTTGCCTGGAAAATCCCATGGATGGAGGAGTCTGGTAGGCTGCAGTCCATGGGGTCGCTGAGGGTCGGACACGACTGAGCAACTTCACTTTCACTTTTCACTTTCATGCATTGGAGAAGGAAATGGCAACCCCCTCCAGTGTTCTTGCCTGGAGAATCCCAGGGACGGAGGAGCCTGGTGAGCTGCCGTCTATGGGGTTGCACAGAGTCAGACACGACTGAAGTGACTCAGCAGCAGCAGCAGCAGCAATCAAGTCCTGTCCAGGAAACACCCCCATTCAAGGCAAGCTCTAAAGAGTCTTCCCCTTGAACCAACTGGAGACCACTCTCCAGGACCACCCCAGCTGCAGAGTGCTACAAGAGAGATCAGATGAGGCCTTTATTGTCACCGCATTGTAGTCCTGCCACTCCTTTGGACCAGCCCTGCTGCCTTCCCTCTTCTATGTCTTGTTCTGAGAAGTTGATTCCCCAATCAACTTCCTTCCTGCTAATCTCCACCTCAGAGCCTGCTTCACAGAGAACATCATCTAAAACAGAATTCAAAGTCCAAGGGTGTCTATTTGCTATCCCTAGTCCAATGTTTCAGGCATCCTGTAATACATGATTGCATGGGTTTGTGTGCGTGTAATTTTGTTAGTTTCCTGATGGTAAAATCTGTGAAGGAGGACAGAGTATAGTGTAGACGGTTTAGATGTCTACACTAAGGCAGTTTCTTCTGTCTACAGTTCAGAAGAAATTCCTGGTCCAGAGTTATCAGTTCTGTCTTCCACCTCCCTCAGATGGCAACACAGAAATATAAACTTAATAGAAGATAATGTCTCATTATGGCAAGTTTATTTTCAGTGACTAAGAAGACATTTATCAAAATGAGCCTTGTCAACAATCAACTCTGGGCTGCAGCCGCTCATTAATGAAGGGGAAGAGAATTTTTAATCTGCTGGGGAATCTCTTATCAATTGATTTCATATGATTTACTGTGGGTTTTATTCACCAAGAATTATGAGCTGTTTCCATGCCTGCAGAGTCCCAATATTTTTATTGTGTGGCATTGTCCCCAACTCTGCCCCAGTCTGTCGTGACATTAAAACGTGTTCACAGAAGCTGGCCAATATTGTTTTATCTTATCTTGACATCATTACCCTGTCTCCATAAAATCAGACTAACTCTGTCATTCCCAAAATAGATACGAATTTGTCACATTTAAGTTATGGGAAAATTGGTGTTACGTTTTAAATATTATGAAAAGCTTCTGGGTTTGTTCTGCAGACCTAGGCATTGGAAGAGGTGGCAAGCAAAATTGTTCAATACTGAGAATTCCAGGGACTGTGACTTTGGCTTGCATGGATTCATTATATAAACCAATCAGTAGCTAGTTTAATCATTTTAGAATAGAGATAAACTTGATATAAGAACCAAGCAACTGAACAGAGCATTTCCTTCTGGTTGAAAAATTACTAAAGAAACTCAAACAAACATCTAAGGATGTTTCTGGATCCAGAATCCCAGTAAAGGCAGCTACATGTTCCGAAGGAATGGTTTGCACATGACCTAAATAACTGACAAATAGCCCTCCTCCACAGAGGAAATACATATTTCTACCTGATGTAGCAGGATCAGTGAAAGGATTTTATAAGTGAAGGCCCTCTTCGTTTGATGTTTTAATTATTTTATGCAACTAAAATTTGAATGCAATTTGGTGATTTTAAAAAGCACATACAGTTATAGTTATGATTATTCAAAAATTCAGTATACAGAGTAATATCCTTGCTTCTGCACTCCAATCCCATTTCACTCATTCAAAGTAAACACATTTATCACTTTGGTATGTTTCCTTCAAGTTTTTCTCTATTTATATACATAGGCTTAATTTGTGTCTTAACATAAGAATCATACTATATAGACTGTTCTGCATTTGCTTATATATATATTTTATCTTTTTAATAAAATGCTTTTTTGATTTTTCCATGTCTTGGGGTATCTCCTGGATAGCCTTTATGATAGTCATTTGTATGGTTGTACCTGGTTCTTGTTCTAGAATTCATTATATTATTCATTATATTCATTATTCATTATATTATTACTAACAGAGTTTACCCTTTTGATCTGTTAATACAGTAAATTTCATTACTGTATTTCCAAACAACATATATCCTCAGTGTGTGTTAGTCGCTCAGTCGTGTCCAGCTCTTTGTGACCCCACAAACTGTAGCCCACCAGGCTCCTCTTTCCATGGGATTCCCCAGGCAAGAACACTGGAGTGGGTTGCCATCACCACAATAAACACTAGCAAGTAATGATGTATGATTTGAAGTATTACTGAATTTAATTTTTTTTGCTCTATCATTTTATTTAGGGTATTTACATCTAATAGTAGAAAAATACTAATCTATAGTTTTACTCATGTGTGCCAAGCTTATAAGCTTAGCAAAATCACTTTGGTAGATTTCCATCATTTTTAACACTCTAGAAAAATGTATAAAACATGAGAAATTATCTGTTTCTTAAATTTTTGGTGGAAGACATTCTAAAATTTTCTGAGACTAATGATTTTATAGAACCAAATTATGTACACATTTGTTACTTTTAACATTATATGTCTGTTAAATTTTTCTAATTTTATTTGATTAATTTTATTGGATCAGTTCTAAAAAAATCTATTTCAAGTAAATTTCTAAATTTATAGAAATATTAACAGCCATACATTCTTTCACAGTCCCCACAATTTACCTTACATCTGTCAGTTTTTCCTATAGTAAATGAGAACATTTACTTGTTACAATTCTCAATTCTAAGTAAAGAGTATTTTGTCTATAGAAATTGACCTAAAGAAGTAATTTTATTTCTTTGTGGCCAGAGAATTTAGACTAGCTATTTCTATGATTTAGCATTTATTGAGATTTTTCTCTAGTCTAATACAACATTCAGAAAACTAAGATTATGGCATCCGGTCCAATCACTTCATGGCAAATAGATGGGGAAACAGTGGAAACAGTGGCTGACTTTATTTTTCTGGGCTCCAAAATCACTGTAGATGGTGACTGCAGCCATGAAATTAAAAGATGCTTACTTCCTTGGAAGGAAAGTTATGACCAACCTAGACAGCATATTCAAAAGCAGAGACGTTATTTTGCCAACAAAGGTCCGTCTAGTCAAGGCTATGGTTTTTCCTGTGGTCATGTATGGATGTGAGAGTTGGACTGTGAAGAAGGCTGAGTGCCGAAGAATTGATGCTTTTGAACTGTGGTGTTGGAGAAGACTCTTGAGAACCTCTTGGACTGCAAGGAGATCCAACCAGTCCATCATAAAGATCTGTCCTGGGTGTTCATTGGAAGGACTGATGTTGAAGCTGAAACTCCAATACTTTGGCCACCTCTTGCGAAGAGCTGACTCATTTGAAAAGACCCTGATGCTGGGAAAGATTGAAGGTAGGAGGAGAAGGGGACGACAGAGGATGAGATGGTTGGATGGCATCACCAACTCGACGGACATGGGTTTGGGTAAACTCTGGGAGTTGGTGACGGACAGGGAGGCCTGGCGTGCTGCGGTTCATGGGGTCACATACAGTCAGACATGACTGAACGACTGAACTGAACTGAATACATTATTAAATTTTTAAATGTTTCACTGAATCTGAAAAGAACATACATTTTCTATTTATTAAGTGTTATCATTTATATCCAGTACACTTATACCCAGTATGAAAATAATTTTACATCTATATGGAGATATAAAACCAAACTTTTTATTATATTATTTAAATCCCATAACTTCACTTAACTTTAGCCTACTTTTTTTTTTTTTTAAAGAGAGAGATATGTTAAATTTTTTTATCTCTGTTTACAAATTTCCACTTTCTCCTTGCTTGGTAAAAAGTTTTTCTTTATGTATATTTCAAAGGTATATTTTCAGATGCACAAAAATTCATGATTATTGGATATCCTTGCTGAATGAATACATGATAGTCTTCTCTGTTGGATCTAAAGCATGTATTTTTAATTTAATTTTGTCTTATATTAATATTGAAATGTTTTCCTTTATAATTGACATTCTCCTGGTATTTTTTCAATCTTTTTAATTCTTCTCTTATATGGTTTTGATATATCTATTTTATATAACATCTAGCTGATCATTATTATTAGAAAATTAGAAAGCAATTTTATTTTAAAAGGTAAATGTAATCCATTCAAATATAATGTTCTTATTGATACTTTGAGATACAGCCCTTTCATTGCATTTATACTTTAATGAGCCATATATTCTAGTTTTCTTTAGGATTTTTCTTTTGTTAAAATGATAACATTTTCTTGCTCCATTTTTCATTTATGCTAATGCTTTCAAAGTTCTAAACCCTTTTCCTAATGGTCAGCAGTGGCCACAGGACTCGAAAAGGTCAGTCTTCATTCCAATCCCAAAGAAAGGCAATGCCAAAGGATGTTCAAACAACTGCAGAATTGCACTTATCTCAAATGCTAGCAAAGTAACGCTCAAAATTCTCCAAGCCAGGCTTCAACAATACATGAACTATGAACTTCTAAATGTTCAAGAAGGATTTAGAAAAGGCAGAAGAGCCCGAGATGAAATGGCCAACATCTCTTGGGTCATCAAAAAAGCAAGAGATTTACAGAAAAACATCTACTTCTGTTTTACTGACTGCGCGAAAGCCTCTGACTATGTGGATCACAAACTGTGGAAGATTCTTAAAGAGATTGGGAATACCAGACCACCTTACCTGCCTCCTGAGAAATCTATATGCAGGTCAAGAAGCGACAGCTAGAACCGGACATGGAACAACAGACTGGTTCCAAGTTGGGAAAGGAGTACATCAAGGCTGTATATTGTCACCCTGCTTATTTAACTTATATGCAGAGTACATCATGCAAAGTGCTGGGCTGGATGAAGCACAAGCTGGAATCAAGATTGCCTGGAGAAATATCAATAACCTTAGATATGCAGATGACACCACCCTTACGGCAGAAAGCAAAGAATTAAAGAACCTCTTGATGAAGTGAAAGAGGAGAGTGAAAAATATGGCTTAAAACTCAGCATTCAGAAAACAAAGATCATCGCATCTGGTCCAATCATTTCATGGCAAATAGATGGGGAAACAATAGAAACAGTGAGACTTTATTTCGGGGGGCTCCAAAATCACTGCAGATGGTGATTACAGCCATGAAATTAAAAGACGCTTGCTCATTGGAAGAAAAGCTATGACCAACCTAGACAGCATATTAAAACGCAGAGACATTACTTTGTCAACAAAGGTCCATCTAGTCAAAGCTATGGTTTTTTCAGTAGTCATGTATGGATGTGAGAGTTGGACTATAAAGAAAGCTGAGTGCTGAAGTATTGACGCTTTTGAACTATACTATTGGAGAAGAGTCTTGAGAGTCCCTTGGACTGCAAGGAGATTCAACCAGTACATCCTAAAGGAAATCAGTCCTGAATATTCATTGAAAGGACTGATGCTGAAGCTGAAATTCCAATGCTTTGGCCATCTGATGTGAAGAACTGACTCGTTTGAAAAGACTCTGATTCTGCAAAAGATTGAAGTCAAGAGGAGAAGGGGATGACAGAGGATGAGATGGCTGAATGGCATCACTGACTCAGTGGACATGAGTTTGAGCAAACTCCAGGAGTTGGTGAAGGACAGGGAAGCCTGGCATGCTGCACTCCATGGAGTCACAAAGAGTCGGACACGACTGAGAGACTGAAATGAACCATCAAACACTTAAGCCACATTTTTAAATACAAAGTTTTCTATCAACATGTAGATTTTATCACAATTAATCTCTTTCCACACACTGAAACAAAAAATTCTTAGCAGGATTTTATTTTTTTCATTATCAGAAACCACCAGTTCCTCACTCACTACTTCACCACCAGCATACTGTGATCTTATCTCATTTAGTATATGTATCAACAACTTCCACGTGTGTTGATTTATTTTCTAAATATTTAAATATCTAAATATTTAGAAAATATTTATTTTCTAAACACAGACTGAAAAGTCTATATTTCACTGTCCTGCTTGAACGTTGGTTTAACTCTATACACTTAAGACGCGGTCCCGTTGTCCTCTATTAGTGTGGAAGTAACAAACCTGATGCCAACCTGCTTCTCATCACTTTATGTATGACTTTCTTCTTGTCCTCTGCCTACCACCTCAGAAGACTCTAGAATTTTTATATCTATAATCTTGCAGTTTTAAGAATATGTTTCAATAGGTTTTAACTCATCGATTCTGCTTGGTACTTTCAAAGTGAAACTTCATTTTGAAAATGAATCTTTTCAAAATGAAAACATATTCTTCAGCTCAGAAATTTAAAAAGATTTTCTCTATTTCTCCTGCTATATCCACTATTATTTGTGTATTGAGCTTCTTGGATTTATTCTCTATTATTCTTACTTTTCTCTCACGTTTTCCATCTCTTCATCTTTTATTTTTTTGCTTCTTGTCCGAGAGATACAGGCAGATTTCTCATCCAGATCATGAATTCAAGTGATCCCAGTCAATTATTTAGCTTCCCCTTTATAATTTCAAAAATTATATTTTTAATTTTCAAGAACCCTTTCTCATCCTCTGTTAATTTTTAATAGTAGCCTGATTTTATGTATTATGGATGCAGTGCCTTCTTAAATCATTCTAAACATATGAATTTGTATATTTAACCTTCTTTGCTGTCCTTGCACTCTTAATGCTGCCCCCTAAGATCAGCTGTTTTTGTTTTTTTCCTTTGTAGTTATTCACTTAGTTTTGTAAAAAATATATCTGCACATCCTGATTTTCCATATGTAATTATGAACGAAGGACCATACTGATTCACATAAGTAGGTAACATTGGTTTATTTTTTGTTGTATAGGTTTTTAACCTCAATAATCCTCTGCTTTATATATAAATCCTCTCCTTTATCAAGTAGAGCTTGACATGGGCTCTGAGTATATGAGCATGGACATGGAGGAAGCTGAACTCTGATTTCGATACAAGGACATAATAACCTAACAACACCCAGACATGCCTACCAGCATGGTATTTTTCAAAGGGAGGTTTATAGAACAACATCCAGTGAAAATCAGCTTTAGTGGTAAAAACAATGCATACTTCTGAGCTCTTCTCCTGAGTTCCTTCATCAGATCTCTGAGCTTAGGTCCTTGGGATCTGCATTAGTTACCAATATAGCAGCTTTATCTGCTGCACAATAAAGTCTTAGAAGCACAATATTAACAATATTAAGAGGTGATCATGAGTGCTTATGGGCTTCCCAGATGGTGCTAGTGGTAAAGAATCCACCTGCCAATGCAGGAGACATAAGAAACAAGGGTTTGATTCATGAGTTGGGAAGACCCCCTGGAGGAGGGCATGACATCCCACTCTAGTATTCTTGCCTGGATAATCCCATGGACAGAGGAGCCTGGTGGACTATAGTCCATAGCGTTGAAAACAATCAGATATGACTAAAGCAGCTTAGCATGTACGTACATGAGTGCTTATATGATTTTAAATAAATGCAAACCCAGATATTGAACCTAAGAGCAGTCATCCAGGTGATCCAGATGAATTTGAATATATGCATATTCATAGGTATACAAATTCTTTTAGACTATAGAAAGAAAATCTTAAAATTAAAACAAAATCATTATAGAAAATTTACATGTAGATGAACAATTTAATCCTTACAACTCCCATGAAGCATTTTTAACCTTCCTTTTATAAATGAAAAAACCTAAGCCTGAGAATTATACTTCCTTAGGGTTAAGGAGAAAGTAAATAATGGATATGAGAATCATATCCAGGACTCCTAACTCTATGGTACTCTGATAGATTGAATAATGTCCCCCAAAGACATCCAGGTCCTTATACCTGGAACTTCTGAATGTTAACTTGTATAACAAAATGAATTGTCAGATGGAATTAAGTTAAGGATCTTGAAATGGGGAGAGTATCATAGATTATCTTGGGGCTTCCCAAATGGAATCACAAATGTCTTTACAAGAGGGATGTAGACAGAGAACTGACTACAGAGAAGGCAGTAGTGTGAGGACTGAAATAAGAGGCTACTGCTGGTTTTGGAAATGAAGGAAGAGACCACAGCCAAGAAATGCAACTTCAGACACTGGAAAAACCAGGAAACAAATTTTCCCCTACAGCCTATGGAGGGAGCTTGGCCCACTCGACACCTTGATATTGGCCACATGAAACTGATCTTAGATTTCTGACCTCCAGAAATGCAAGAGAATGAACTTGTGTTAAGTCACCACATTTGCAATAATTTGCTACTGTAGGCCTAGGAAACTAAGGTAGCCACCGGTTAGGATGGTTCACAATATTCCAGTTCTCTTCCCAGATCCATGATAAGATTGTATTTCTCTGTTTCACATAGAAGCTAGGAGTGACCATGTGACTTGCTCTGATCCATAAAATGTGAGCAGGAAAGACATGTTAATTCTGAGTGGTCAATGCACAATTCATCATACTCTCTTTTACCTCTGTGGTCAAGAGAGCGTTTCCTTCAGCCTCAGAGACTACGACGAGCAGACTCTCCTGGCAACCTATATTAAATACACAGGAGAAAGAAATCAACCTTGGTTGTATCAAGCCTCTGAGATGTGGGAATTGTTCTCCAGTGAAGCTTATCATAAGCCTATCCTGACAGTCGCAGATCACAAAATCTGTATTTGTTTCACAGAACCAAGATGCCACCTCCATGTGCATCTGACTATTCTTCCCAAACTCCCATCATATTCCTAATACGTTAAGTAGTTTTCACCTGAATCTCCCACAATTCTGAGCAGACAATGGTATGCCCTATGGAATTGTCAACTAAACGGTTAAGGCAAAAAGAAAGTGTTAATCACTCAACTGTGTTCAACTCTTTGTGACCCTGTGGACTGTAGTTGGCTAGGCTCCTCTGTCTATGGAATTCTCCAGGCAAGAACACTGGAGTGGGTAGCCAACCCTTCTCCAGAGGATCTTCTCAACACAGGTCTCCTGCATTGTAGGCATATTTAGGTATCCTAAAAATAAACAAACAAACAAAAAACTGAAAGGGAGCCCCAACTTCCTTCTTATACCCCCAGGTCCCACCATTCTCTTTTCACTAGAGGATGCTCTTTGTTTGCTTCCATCATAAAAATCCCTCTCTTTCTTCATATAATGGACTTGAGTTGAGGCCAGTGTCTCCATGCTGACACAGAGGAGAGGGAGGCCCAAAGCAACCAGATCTCAGTATTAGAGTCACACTAACTATCCAGTTATAGATGGCTACACGTGGGCTACTCCTTGGCCTTCACCCAAGGATGAAGGTGTTATCACTGTTAACTGCTTGTTTCCCTTACTCAGAGTGGATCTGCTTTTCTCTTGGAACATCCCAAAGAGGCTATCCTGGCACCCCCATCTCCCCCCTAACTCTCACTTCTACCTCTGAGCATGGTAGTTTAAGATTTACAGTGATTTGGTTTTCTTCAGACAGATTAAAAGGATTATGTTTTAAAACCGAGACTGCTCAGCTAACCTGTATGGATAGTGCAACCCATACCTACAGTGATAGGTACCATATCCAAATTCACATCTCTAAAATGGACACAGGGATATTTTACACTTATTTGGGGTCCTGTACTGGGCATGTGATGTGAAGACCTGTTCTCCAGAAGGAATATGAGATGGACTTAGGAAGGCATGTGTGTGTATGTTAGTCACTCAGTCATGTCCAACCCTTTGCAACCCCATGGACTATAGCCCACCAGGTTCTTCTCTCCATGGAATTCTCCAGGAAAGAATATTGGAGTGGGTAGCCATTCTCTTTCCAGGGATCTTCCTGACTCAGGGATCAAACCTGTGTCTCCTGCATTGCAGGCAGATTCTTATCCGACTGAGCCACCAGCGAAGCCCTTTGGAAGGTATGGATGATGTCAAAAATAAGAAGCCATATGTTTAGCAAATCCCTGCCTCAAAGCCCTGCCTTTATTGGTGCAGAGATCTGCTAAATCTGTTATTTAAAATATCTGCAGATAATTTGGATCTGTGAATAATTGCTATCTGCACATCTCAAATTCTTTACAGTTTTCTGTTAGACATATCTGTACAAGGCTATAAATAGTGAAGCGATGTCGCTCACTGTATAATACAGTCTCTCTTGCTTTTACAACTCATCATGAACTTCTATGTAATTTATTTTTTATTGAAGAATTCCAATTAATGGCTTCCTGGTGATTTTAAAGCCTCAAATTATCAGTCTCTGAAAACAAAGCAGAGAACATAATTATCATAAACTGAGAATTTTTCATTTTGAAGCTTATCTGTTTGTGCTAAGTATCTTGTCTGTAAGTAATTAGTGCCTTTATTTTTTTTTCAGTAAAAATAATGACCATTCTATGCTACACATCCAAATTTTGTTAACTGCTAGATGTACTGTATGTATTATATTTGAAAATGGACCACCTTGGACTAGTTGTAAAGTATTTCATCAAATGATAACAGCAACAACAAAATACATCTGTTTGTCAGAATAAATTATGTGCCATGTATTTAAAAAACCTATTATATCCTTTTGCTTTCTTTCTAAGAATAAAAGCCTCAGAAAAATATGTACTTGCCATTTATTACCAGGGCTGTATAACAAGAAAAGGCTCATTTTATCTTCCATTTATAATTCCTAACTGCTAATCAAATTGATCAGCCAATAGCTTGGTTGTAGAGGGTCTTTCATAGGACCATTTCAAAATGTTTTACTAGAGATAAAACAAAATTCAATGAAATTAAACCAATTTGAATGACAATGTGAGCCAAACATTCCTTTAAGTATTCTGATAACTCAAGTTTCGCCTGGTTGTTTTTTTTTTTTTTTAAAGGAAGGTTCTATTGATGAAATAGGAATTGCCACATCTTAAGAGAGACTTAGCTGCTCAGGGAAAATACTGTCCAAGCATAGTTTGCCATTTAGGCTAGGAAACTGACTTGATCTAATGTTAGGGTCAGTTTCTTCCTCTTAAAAAAATATTTTCTCAAGTTTAAAAAACCTGAAAAATACAGATATATATGTTGCAGAGTGTCCATTATCCACCTTACACACAAAAACTATTCATTTTCCTGCTTTTAATATTTTAGCATGCCTACTCAGTGAAAAAGAAATGAGAGATTTTTTAAAGGGATGAAATATATATACTTGTGCCTTATCCTTTGTATTATGAGTATTTCCTTATACCCAAAATAGTTTTTTAACATATGACTTTAAATAACTACATATTTTACAATATTGCTATATATAACACAATTTAACTGTTTCCTTATGTTAGATATTTATGTAATTTCTAAAGTCTTTTCTCTGATAAATAACGGTGCTATGAGTATGTCTGCATGTGATTTTTTGAATATGACTCTTATTATCTTATGATAAAATCTTAGACTATTATCAAGTAATAGGTTTAAAAATTTTAAAGCTCTTTGCTCATACTAAAAATCTGCTGTGTGGAAATACTGACAATTTATATCCCCATATCACTCAGTGAGCAAAGCCTTTGTGCCCACATTCATGACCATGGTGAGCAATATAATCCATTGCTTAAGATAATGCTGACTTAACAAAAATGTGGCATCTTATTTTTTTTATTAGCATATTTTTGATGGGTTGTAAGTTTCAATAAATTTAATGTAATTATATACACACACACACATACACACACACACACACATATACAGATACTGTTTCCACTGTTTCCCCATCTATTTTTCACGAAGTGATGGGACCAGATGCCATGATCTTCGTTTTCTGAATGTTGAGCTTTAAGCCAACTTTTTCACTCTCCTCTTTCACTTTCATCAAGAGGCTTTTTAGTTCCTCTTCACTTTCTGCCATAAAGGTGGTGTCATCTGCATATCTGAGGTTGTTGATATTTCTCCCAGCAATCTTGATTCCAGCTTGTGCTTCTTCCAGCCCAGCATTTCTCATGATGTACTCTGCATATAAGTTAAATAAGCAGGGTGACAATATACAGCCTTGACATACTCCTTTTCCGATTTGGAACCAGTCTGTTGTTCCATGTCCAGTTCTAAGTGTTGCTTCCTGACCTGCATACACATTTCTCAAGAGGCAGATCCGGTAGTCTGGTATTCCCATCTCTTTCAGAATTTTCCACAGTTGATTGTGATCCACACAGTCAAAGGCTTTGGCATAGTCAATAAAGCAGAACTAGATGTTTTTCTGGAACTCTCTTGCTTTTTTAATGATCCAGCGGATGTTGGCAATTTGATCTTGGATTCCTCTGCCTTTTCCAGAACCAGCTTGAACATCTGCAAGTTCACAGTTCACGTATTGCCGACACGACTGAGCAATTGAACTGAACTGATACATACACACGTATATATGCTGACTTATATTTACTTTTACCATGTTATAAAAGCAGACTAGGACTTCTTCTTATCCACTTACAGGAACTTTTTATATAGTAAGTATGCCTTTTGTCTTGCATAATTATTGCAAAAAGTTTACCTCAGTATGTCATAGGTCTTCCAAATTTGTTTATATTTGTTATTATTTTTGACATATATATTTTTAAATCCTGTGATTGCTTTTATATTAAGAAAGCCTCTTCCCAAAAATATGCTAAATATCTACCTACATATTCTTTAATGACTTCATAGTTCTAAGTTAATCTCTTTAAACTATTAATAATTTATTTTAGCATAAGGTCAAGGGTAATATTCTAATTTTATATTTCCCAATTGTAAAGTGATTTCCCTAACATCATTTATTAATCAACTATTTCCTTCTCTGGAGATTTGTGATATTCTATGTATCACATCTACATTCTCATAGAATTTGACTCTGGTTCATGGCTATCAACTTTACTCCATGTATCTATCAGCTATACTCTTTTGATTATTTATATTTAGTAGTTAGGTTTTACTATCAAACAATTCTTTACTCTTTCTTTATAAAATAATAGTGTATTTTTTACTATTTTAAATGAATTTTACAATTATGTTGTTAATTAAAATAATCTCCTTATTGACACTGCACTAATAAAAATAACTTGGGAAGATAGACGTCCTTACACTAATAAACTTTCCCATCCATGAATAAGTAAAATCTTTATATTAAGTGCTTAATGTGCCTCAGTAAAGTTTTATGCTTTAATTCATATAGTTTCCCCTTTGTACTACCTTCTACAGAACTCCCAGTGTCTAGCAAATCCCTAGCCCAAAGAAACAATAATTATTTTTCTCCTAAAGTAACTAATTTGCAGGTTCAAGCTTGTACTCTATCATTTATGAGCTCAACAACCTGAAATAAGTGCCTGAACGTCTCAAATTCTGTTTCCTCCACTGAAAATGGTGAAATAACTGTATCAACCTAACAAATTTATCATGAGAATTAATGGGATTAACTCATCAACTTAAAACAGCAACTTACATATCTTAAGCCCCAATAAATATTCATGAATACTATGGTTATCTGGGAAGTGTGTTAAGGGAAGAATCAATAAATTGCAGCCAGAGATGGAAGCATAGGGAAAATGAGGAACTGATCATGAATCTAAAGTTTTAAGGTTGACTAAAATGGAAAATTTAAAAATAACAACTATTGATTGTGACAGAGAAGTATTTGCTTTTGGATCCTGTAAGAACCAGAACTTGGCTTAGATGCAAGCCCCATACACCTAGGGGAGGGTTGCAATGTTGGGAAAGAGCTTGACATGACCAGACCCCAGGATGATCCCCAGGCCACAGAAAGCTTTTCCTATAACCATTAGCAGTAACAACCCCAAATCGAATGGAAGACACACTACAGAGAAGTATTTCTGGAAGAGGAGAATACATTAAACTCATCCTCAGCTCAAATATAGACCATATTTACTCCATAAATAAAGTGGGGAATTAAGGAAGTAATCCAAATAACTTATATTTTCTTCCAAAAACAGCACACTACTTGGCCTGCAATGATTTGAAGATATGTATTTAGATATTTGAGCTCAAGTGCTCTAGTTGGATAATAGTTTCCATTCTCCGCTTCAGTGTTCACGTAGACCCAGCCATAGTGCCTTTAAAAAGCCAAGGACTAACTTTAGCCACTGGTCCTGCTTTCAATAAAGTCTTATTTTAATAGAAACACTGTGTCTCTCTTCCAAGTCCCCACCTTTTTTAGGCTGTCTGCCAGCTGAAGGCAAGAAGAGAATTCTAGCACATTGTCCCCAAATTCCAGGCAGATCACAAAAATAAACTGTCCCAGAATGTATTCCTTTTAAGAAAAATTGCTTATTCAAGGCTTGCTTTTCTTGTTTGCCTTCCTTCTTCCCTTTCCAAACACTTTTTCTTCTAACATCATGCTGTAAAGTTGCCATCTGTCTCAAACACACACATACACAAAAGGGAAATCCACTTACAATGAAAACTGGAAAGAAGAAAAATAAGTTGGTTACAAGTGGGTGTTCAGCAGCATATGACTTTTCCAACCCAGTGGCCAAATTCTGATTTATCTCCTAGTCAACTGTCTCCTCGCTTAGCTATCAAGACAAAAAGCAAAATGAAAACCTATTTTTTTTTAATTTACCTTTGCACAATGTCACCAAGGGAACATTTAATTTTTATGATCCTGTGACACGGGGATGGTCAGAAAGTAAATTTTATAAACAAGAAAACTGGAAGCCCAGAAAGGTAGAGTAGTACTAAAAATCACAGGTGAGTTGAGAATTTCCAAGTGTGTTTGAGGATCCCCTGAAGTAGAATCACTTGGGACGCTTATTCAAGTGCATCTTTTTGCAGCATACATTAGACTGTATCATCTGCTGCTAACAGCCACTCAATAATTGCCCATCAGTTAGAATGGAATCCATATTCAGATTCCACACTCCACGCCACAGACCCCAGGGCATGTTCCTGTCCTCCCTCAGACCCCATGGCTGCTCCTTGTTCACGCTCTCTTCTTGGCCATCGTTCACCCACAAGGTGTCCTTGTGTCCGGTCTTTGCATAACTGTTCTCTCTACTTGGAAGTTTCTTCCCTCACCTCTCCAAATAGCAGATTCTTCCTCCCTGTTGGAGCCCCTGAAAAGCCATCTCTTTCCACACTAGCAAATGTAGCCCCACACCACCATGTACCTGCTTATTTTATCTTCTTTTTATCTTGTTTAGAAATCTCTGAATTTAACATTCATTTATGATGTGTTCAGTTACTTCTCCTCTTTCTCAAACACACACTTAACGTTTGACTCAAAGCTTCATGAAGGCAATAATCTGTCTTATTCAGATAACAGAAAACAGTGAAAAGCAATTATTCAATAAAATGCAGCTTACTTGGCACCATGTCAGACCTACAGAGTTCCTATCTAGGAGCAGCAGCCTGGAAATCTGCATTTTAAATAGTTTTCTAGATGATCCCAAAGCACAGTAATGTTTCACAGCCCAGAAAATTAATCCTTTTAGCTAGAGCTTGGCAGACACCCTTGGCTCCTGGTAGTATGCTCTCCTCCACATCAAGCTGCAGTTTTTAAATAGTTAGTCTATTTCAAACAGTGACTTTAGCAGAATAGTTATTCAGAAAGTCATAATGGTCTTTCACTTAGTTGAAGATTAAGTGATACCTTAAACTGCTTTTCTAAAATTCAGTATTTCTGTCTCTGGTTTAGGCTTAGGCTTTGAAGGGAAGCCTCAGAACTCCTTGTGCAGATTGAGGGAGAGAATATTCTACAAGAATCTATGTTCAACAAGAATCTACATTCTACAAGAATCTACATTCTACAAGAGTCTACGTTCTATAACAATCTACATTCTACAAAAATCCATGACTCGGCAACACTTTCGGGAATTTTGACAATTTTATTAATTTCTATGGGTCTCATTTTCCCCATCTGTGAAGTGAGCATGTTGCATTAAGGTTACTTCTACGGTCCCTTTGTGCTCAGATATTTTGTGATACCAGGTCATTCCAATTAACATGAAAGAGCACTTGCAGTTGTACTTAGAATTATTAAAGGACTCTGAACAGCCCAGCATTCACGTCATGGGGCCCAGGCCAACCACAGTCACAAACAAACCCCTGCCTAATGCTGAACATCTTCTCTTGTGTCAGAAAGACAAGAAAATGTTCCATTCACATTTAAAAATGCATCTGTGCTCAGTTCATCTGATTCTACTTAGAAGCCGTAAGGAATATTTTGGTTGGGCACCTGGTAGGATGCACAATTGTTCTGTTTGTTAGACAGTCTTAAGACCGTTTTTTAGACATCTGCCAATGATTCAAACAAAAAGTCCCTCCAACATGCATCTTACATACACACACACACACACACACACACACATTTTGGGAAAACCTACTAAAAGGAATCACCAATTATTCTTTTTAAGAGGCTCTGAAACCAGACAGACACAGTACCTGTTTTAACATAAAAGTAGGGTAGAATAATAAAATCATCCTGATATTTGTAAAGAGGAAGAGGGCTGTCTCCCTTTGCCAGAATGGGCACTAGGCAGTCTCTGATACTCACTGCCAGGCAATTCTTTAAAATTGGAGCCAGTTGGTATGCAGTGGATGGAGGGGTCTTTGGGCCAAGGTGAGAAGGTGGCAGGGTGCTAATGGCAGGTGGAAGAGGAAACTGCTGAGGGAGTAAAGGTATGCCTGGGCTATCCCAGCCGGAAAGCAGGCAGGAGATATCATTTCGATCATGTATGCCAAGGGGAAGACTCTGGGGAAAACAGAGGAGTAACATTCACAATGAAATAGAATTTTTCTTAACCAAACTTTTAGAACTTTTGTTCTCCATGTTGGTTGAGATTCCGTCGTTTTAGCATTCAAAACCAACAACACATTCTACCCTACCTAAGATCCATCTACTTTAGAAGGAAAACATATCACCTGATGCATTACAAATCTACTCACCTCTCAGTGTGACTTTATATTTAAATTAGTTTAGATGATTTATAGGTATGAACACAAACGTAAGATGCATGAGGTATGAATACAGACACACCACCTGACTTCTTAAGCCTCACGTGCAAATCAGTCTCTTTAAGTCTCACTTCTCATGTAAATGATGACCAATGAAACTATCAAGTGCCTTATATGGGCACTTCTGTTGTCTTTTTTGATGCCTGAGGATCTGGGCTGGGAAAAACAGAGGACTTACCTTAAATTTGATGAGGCCACACCAACTATTGAGGACCAGCAGGCCTTATTTGTTCAATAAACAAGCAATGGAGTGAGAAGCAGACCTGGCCCTTACCTTCCTAACCTGCAAATGTGTTCTCCTTCATAAAACATTACCCAGTTGTTGACAGTTAACCACAGCCTAGATAGAGGTTTTCATTAAGTCTTTGTGTACTTTTCAATTTCAACTCAAATTGTAGATAGATGTGATCAAGAGCCCGTAAATGCTACTTAAAAGGCTGACAGCATCCTCCAACAGTGCAAACTGTTATCCAAGGAAAAATGACTACTGAACATTTGAAAGGGAATTATCGTGCCAGTTGGTTAGCAGAATTTTTGTAACTTGCATCAGCTAAGACAAGGAAATCCACTTCTTATTACCAGAAAGTAGATCTACCCTATCAGTCCCACAGGGTGAACTACTGATGCTTATAATGTGAAAGTTAAAAACTACACAAACATCTCGTAATTTCTTTTCAGGTTATTTTTAGACAAAGCCTTTAAAGGAACTGTCCCACAGACTTGCCCTCACTAACTCACAGGTCCTCTTAAAAACATCTTCAGGTTGAGAGAGGAACATCCAAAGAGCCAGACGGCTCTAATTTCTGACAGTTGTTCTCCATGATGCAGTTATGCCAAGGGTTGGGGGTGGGTGGCGGTGAGAAAAGATGGGTAGTAAATAGGTCCAGAGTTTTCTAGGAAGACAGTCTAAACAAGGCTCTAGGAAAAGTCACTGAAAATGTCAGCCCAGCCAACAGAGGAAAGGTTCAGAGGGCAGCAAAGGCACGGCATATTCTTTTTCATCTATTCAATCTGACCCTGGGCCCAGTGCCATAATCTTTTTTAAGGTTAGTGGTGGGAAGGCTGCCGCCTGAATGTTTGCAGAGGTCTCCTAACATCCTCTGCCGAGGAACTTTAAACCTCAGGTACGATTTCAGAGGAAATGGACAAGCAAAAACACAGACAGAAAATTAGCCGCAGCAGACCCTGGATCTAAATAAGTTCCACTAGCCTTTCTGAAACCATTTAAAGGCTGAGGAAGGGTGTGTGCGGGGGTGTGTGGGTGTGGGGGTGCGTGTAGGTGTGTGCGTGTGGGGGGGTGTGGGTGTGTGTGTGTGTGTTTTCCCAAACTGGACCATTGCGCATATGTGTGGACCACTGCCCAAATATTTTAATAGGTATACTATAGACAGGAGGGAAAAAAATTTTTAACTATTTAGCTAAGCAATTTAAAAATTCTTTGCAAAATAATAATAATAAAAAAAAGAAAGACTTTACCAAAATTGCAGCTATAGCAGGTCTGTGAGGGTGACTTAGTAAAATACTCAGCGGATGGCTGCAAACCTCTAATGGAAAGTTGTGTAAGTAGCTGAGGCCAAAGTAGGCATTAATTACAATGAAAAATCAGTTTAGAGTAGGCCACAACTAAATTGGAAGCTGGTCCTCTAGGTAAAACAAAGAAAGTGAACAGCAGCCTCAGATTTGATTACATGGCAATACAAGAAAAATGTGCTGTATGTTGTCTATTATTAAAGCTGCTTTGGGGCCCTGTGTTGGGTGCCTCAGGGACTTTAATAAAAAATTAGTAATAGGTCTGCTGCCCCAGCTCACTGTGGCTTTTTGGAGTATTTGCGGATTCAGCCCTGGCCCTGCAGTGCAAATTAAGTCATTTCAGACAAGCAGCCTCAGAAAGTGTTATGTGATAGCAAAGTTCAAATACCGCACTTTGGCTCTAAAAGGACACAGCCCCCTGCCAGAGGCTGATTCAGAGTTTCAAAGAAATAATAAAATTCCATCATAAGGAGAAGGTGGGGAAATGAAAAGCTAAAAAAAAAAAAGAAGCAACTGGTTGTTTTTGTGTGTCTTTGATTACCCTCACCAAATACTAGTCCTGATATGTAAACTATATGAGTGTATAAAATACTGCCAACGAGTGAGTTAATGGCAGTGAAGGCAACTATTAACCTGGGATTTTTCTTTTTTCTCATCTCACAAATGTTAACTCTATAACTCTTCTTATATTGATGTAGTGATATTAATAATATTGTCTTTATTACTAATATCACCACTGGGTCCATGGCACGACCATATATATGCTAGCCATGAAACATTAACAAAAGTTCACCCTGATTAAGGAATCAAGCCTATAAATCTACATTCCTTCAAAGATGAAAATGTCTGGGCAAATTATTTTCTACAAGACAGTTACATGAGGAGTATATTTCCCAGCTTTTTCTGGGTACACCATAAGCCTGTTGACTGCCATTTGCTATCAGAGACAAACAGCCCCTGGTCTGAGAATCCTGACTCAATAAATTGTGGGTGCTTGAGTAAAGGGTGAGTTTCCAACCTGGACCATTGCCCAGATATATGAATAGGCTTAATAGGGAGCCAGAACACAGAGTTGCTATAAGAATATTTAAGAAGTATGTGCCTGTGTGAGATTAAGTGTGGGTGTGGTAATAGAATCTGGGCCTTTAAATCAGAAAGAAAATGAACTTTTGTCCAAGTAATTTAAAAATTCTTTGTCATAGTTATTTTTTTTAATTTTAATAAATAATGAAAATCCCAATCCATGTCCCTGTGGAATTTTCCTGATCCAGCATCAAACAGTATCTCCTCAGTTTTAGGACTTGAGTAACCTGTTGGTAGAAAGAGCAGTGGCATAATTTGATTGATTTCAAGAGGTTCCAGGAAACCCCAATTGGCCTCAATCATCTTCTTCCCCATCTGATGACCAATACCTGAAATTACCCGAGTTAGATAGCTCCTCCTTTAGTTCAGTTCAAAATTTCCTGCAAAATCATCTTAAGAAGTAAAAGAAATAAATGAGCAGAAAACACAGGGAAAGAAGGAGAGCCTAGCTGGACAGGGAATGGGTCTACAAAGACTGAAAATACACTTTATCAAAGCCATGACTTCTCTAAGGATCATCTCTCAGAGCCTTGGACAGTCTCTATGGAATCATGGGATGGCCATTCTTCTTTAAAGAATAGGAGGAGGAGAATGGAGAAGGTAAACTTCAAATGGGAATGCACCATGAATTCAGTCCACAGGAATTATGCAGACTTAAAAGCAATCATGCCCCTCTAAATACTCTTACAACAAGTATCTGTTGAGCATCTACAAGGTTGACTTTGTTCAAGCTGTTGTGAAATTAGAAGTGAAAAATACAATCCCCTTAGTCATCACCCCCGGATCTCAATGGCCAAAGTTTCATAAAACTTTGCTCTTTCCAAGCTGTTGAAAAAGAAAAACTGAAAAGCAAAGACAGGGAAAAAGACAATAAAAGTATGGGCAACACAGAAAAAATGGTAAAAGGGTCACTGCTTAAAGTGTACCAAGAGCTGATAATATTGACACTCATTCAAACTTATCAACTGGAAGATAACAGGTGGCTTCAGTTCTTCCAACACTCTGGCTGGGAGTGATCCTATCATATTTCCTTTCTGATTATATATATTTTAAAAAAATCTAGTGGCAATGATTAATGTTTTGTATTCCAGCAACAACACCTGTTTCAAAACAAACTGCAGTATCATCTTGCACTGATAATGCATTACATCGTCTTAAACATTTTCAAAGTAGGGTACTCAGTTTTTCACAAGTTACATAACAATCTTGATAAGGATATTTCAAATGTATCTCTTGTTCAATAAATAGCAGGCTACTGCATTATAAAATATATATATATATATATATATACACACACATACATATATACAGGAATCTCAGAATAAAAACCTCAGAATGGAAAATCACATATTGAGGTTTGAAGCAATGATAGACTACTTCTGTTTATACATATATATTTTAAAGACTATTTTTAAAGCTCATCCTTTCAGAGTGGAGATTTTTTTTCCCCATAATTTGTTATAAACAGAAGACCTTAAAAAAGTAAAACTTTCCAATCTGGATATGTTTTCCCGTGCTTATGACTTCTTTTTAGACCTATGCCATCTGCACAAAACCTTAATGGAGGGGCTTGACTAAGTTTACAGGTATCCAGTATCTAAATAATAAGAACACATCTTCCCATATTATGCTGTCATTTTTACGTGGAAGTCAAAAATAATTTAAATCTTGAAATTTAAATCAAATTCACTAAATCAATCCCTGGCTCCAGATGAATTTGGAAAGAAATATATTTTCTACCCAAGTGAAAAATTATAAAAATTTCTAGTGTAATTCTCTTCTCCAAAGAGTTCTAATTGTGAAGCTGTAAAATTCAAGTGTTTAATATGTCATATGAGGAGGGATACATGTACAGAATTCAAATCCTTGAATCTTCAACCAGCCCCAAAAGGCAGGGGCTATTTCTATCTTGGGTCTTATTCAGAACCAAATTCCCATTACTCATGATAGTACCTAGCAATGTCAATAAATAAGTATTTGCTGACTAACTGGCTTATATAGCAATGTCAGAAATGTTTTGGTAACACCCACTAAACATGAAAAGATGCCCATTCTTAGCATTTAGGAACCTCAGGGTGTACATAAGGGCAATCTTTTTCTGTCAAGTTTCTCTTCAAGATGATATTCTTTGGAGTCAACAACGGTGTGTGTGTTGTGTATCCCTCAGTTTGCATTCAGGAATAAAACCAAAGTCCAGTCCTTCTCTTCAAGACATGCATTATCCAGCAAGTGAGACAGACAGAACCCTATAACAATAGAATGTGATAATGCAGTAGTATGAGTTGAAATAAAGTCTAATGGGAGCACGGTAATGGTGATGTGCCCCCCTCTACCATGCTTCTTGTGAATGCAGTCTTGGAACTGGGCTGAAAACTGAGGCCCAGCCCCAGCTGGAACTGCCAGTCAGGAGACACTGGAAACTTTTGCAAGCAGTTTCAGTAAAGAATTAAGGAGATGCCATGGAACAGAGAACTGAGAATAAGAAGAGTACATTTGTGAGCCATGAATAAACTTGTTTTCAGAAAGTATGATTGTTTTCAAAAGTATCATTGAAAAGGAAAATATGAGAGAGACTGGATGTTTACAGGAGGAAGACGTGTGGCCACCCAAACTGAAGATGCAAGAAAGATTGAGAATAGTTGGAGAAATGGTCCAGGATGCAGGCTAATGTCCCCAGGGCTTCATCTTCTAAGGAGCTGCTATATCTTCTTCCAGACAAATAAGGAAGGAGTAAGGAAGGATAAAGATATAAATAAACTTTCAATGGAGAAGGATATCTATCGGAAGCCCTGCTACCTAGTAAAAATTGTAATAGCTACAATAAAGGATCTATTGTTTTCTGAGTTCTTTAAACATAGACTATCATTGAATTTTCTTGATAAGTCCTATGACGTAAGTAAGTAAGGTTTTCAAAATAAGGAAATTAAAATTTAGGACTAAAGTCAACTTGGCCAAGTTCACACAGATGGTAAATGGTGAAACCAGAATTCTAACTTAGTAAAGTCCAGAGTTCATCATTTTTTCCACCATACCAGACTATCACCCATGACCTTGCAGGCTGCCCACTAAAAGAAAGGAGGCTAAGGACAGTATTTGTTGCTTAAAGAAATGATAAAATAGTCCAGGGATTGATTCCAGGACACCCTCAGGACATCAAAATCCTTGGATAATCAAGTCCCTTATATGAAATGGTATAAGCTTATAATCTATACACATCCTTCCATTGACTTTAAATCATCTCCTGATTATTTACAATACCTAATACAATGTAAATACTATGCAAACAGTTGCAGCATGCAGCAGACTCAAGTTTTGCTCTATGAAACTTTCTGGAATATTTCCCCAAATATTTTCCATCCATGGTCAGTTGTATCCTCAGATGCAATACTCCCAGACACAGAGGAGCAACAGTATCAGAAAGGAATGGAAAGAAGTTAACTTGCCATTAAAAAAGTTATTTTCAGCAGCTTTAAAAGTTCAGCTGAGGTTGGAAATCATAACTTTTAATCAGCCAATGAAATCACAAGATTTCCCTCAGCATTGGCAAGAAAAGAGAGAAGGTGTTTGGGTTGATCTGGACTTGGAGGGGGACAAAGTCAATAATAAACTGAAGTTGTGAGATAGAATCATTTAGTTGAAATGTAGTTTCAACTACATTTGAAATGATTGTTGTGCCCAGGTCAGATGGTGGGAAGTGATTGTAAAAGGGAGATTAAAGATGGGTGTTAAGATGAAAAGATCTTGATAGAAGTCATCTAACACGAAGGCATGGGAGGTGTGGACTATAGGAAAAACTCAGAGTAACAGATTAAAAAGGTTTAATAGTAACATTAAAATCCAAGCCATTCAGATGAGTCGCTAAGGACTGAAGGTGAGAAGACAGTCGGCTAAAAGAACACCGAGGAAAAATATATCAGCAGCATTTTAGTATATTATCAAGTGGAGTTTAAGAAGACCCAGGAGACTGGTTAGACAATAAAACTTATTGGGCCAAAATCTTAAAGAAAACTGAAGAAAATCCTTGAATATCTGTAAGTATCAATGGGAAAGATAGACAGATAGATGGATGGATGGTTGGTAGATGAATGTTAGACAGAGAAAGGGCATGTGCTTCAGAGAAGGAGATTTGCTGAACAACAGAATATTGTGCTTTATCTTAGAATATCAAAATAAGTAAACAAATTTTACAACAATTTATTTGTTTCACATAGAGATATATCATTTTCATCTTAGAGAATAATAGGTTGAAGACAATCAAAATTAAAAAGTAGCATGCTTAGAAAAAAAAAGTAATATTTTCTTTAAATAGTGGTATTACATGGTTTTTGTGTGATTTTTATTTCCTTCTTTCTACTTTCCTATACCTCCCAAATGTTCTAGAGTAAACATTTATCACTTGCATATGAAAAGCTAATGTTTTAAAAAAAATGTTTTCTATCACACTACAGGCATAAAAAACAATACAAATTATAAGCATTCTGCAGGCTTTGTTAAAAGTCCTGGGAATTGTCATATTTTAAATATACAGAATAGTATAGCATTGTAAATCAACTGCATTTCTATTTTTAAAATGATAAAAAATTTTTAAATTTAAAAAGTTGAAAATATAAATGCATATATATATGTATATAGCACATAACACATATACATATAGTGTTCTGTATAAACACACATATGTACTAATTTGTGTATGTGTATATATGTGGCATGTATGTATATTTAGGTTTAATTATGGGCAAAGAGGACACAAATGTACATATCACCCTCTAAGAAAAGAGTAAATATTAATTTTATCCACTACTGTAACAAAAACAAAAAGCTTTACCCTAAAATATTGAGCTAAATAATAGTCTTTCTCAAATTCTGTGGGGATCAGCTTTCATTAAAGAATACAGCCATATTGCTTGGTGATGTTAATGAGTAGCTCAATCTATGTATCCAAATGTAACTATGCCTTGTGACTCATTTTTGATCCACACACTACATGTTGGAACTCTAATTTTCTTCTGTCTTTTGTGGGAGGTTTTGGGCTGTGTCACTGACTTTCTGGACATTGCTTTCTAGAAAAGCAAGCTCAGGGACTTACGGGCATAAAGGGTTCAGACACAGAATGAGGCCTCTCCTTATGGAAACAATTATGTGACACATTCCACTTGGCTATAGGAAAGCTATAGAAGGGGGAAAGAAACCCCCCTTTGTTTGTGGGAGGGTCTCTGAACACACAGCCTAGGAAGATTGTTTAGCCCAGCTGAAGACGCTCAGGCCCACACTGGGGGCCCTGATTAGTTCTACATTCAAACCTTCAAAGAAGAGATCCTATTGTTTCTTCAACAAAGATTCTTCTGCACCTGCTAGTATCAATACACACTTTCATCAAAGCGTGTTCCCCAAGTCAATAACTGACATCATGATTTTAAACCAAAGTAAATGACCTTGGACAGTAACATTTCCAGGAGTTGAAAGCATGAACAGAGAACCAAACACAAACTCAAACTTTAGGAAAAACAGGGTCAGTATTAAGCACATGTCACAACATGCCACCAAGCCCCATTCCGTAATATGTTAACCCACAGAAAGTAAAGATTTTTAGATTTTCCCTCAAAATGTTCTTATAATGTTTTCTAGGATTGCTTCTTCTGAAGTCATACACAAGAGGGAAAAATGAAAGAACAACTTCACAGGAGAGTCACCCTTAGCTGCATTTTCTAGTGTTGCTTGTCCACCCAACCACACACCCCATTTGTTCAGAGATAAATCAGAAGAAAGCCCAAATTTTGCAAAAGCATTCATTTGAAATCTTAATTTTTTCCTGTATCATCATTCAGTTAAACCAAAGCATCTGCTTTTATTACTACAACTAGTACTGATGAACAAAAAGGGGGCTTGAATTTCATGAGTCTTTGAGATTTTCACCTTTCACAAATGTATACTAAAGGCCTCCTTAGTCAATATTTTCACACACAGTTGTAATTAATTCAGGTTTTACTTAAGCTAACAACTGTTTCTCCTTCGCAATAGTAGAGTAAGCTAATTCACGAAGTTGCTACTGTTCTCCAGGTTGCTGACAGAGGCTGCAGTTACACAGGAGCTGGGGTACAGTAAGAAATACACTTTGTCCCCCCCATTTCTGGCACAAAGCTCCTAAACCCCTTTCCTGAGTGACAGTGTCACTGGCAAAGCCCATTAACAATTCCTAGGAGATAAAAATGGAATCCGGATAATAAAATAAAATCTAACCTTTTTTTCCTTTGTGCTCTGTCTAGTTTCATTTGCTCACAGGGTGCTGGGTGCAAAGGCCTTGTACCGGGCACTTGACTCCTGAGCTCCTGGTTCAAAAATGACTGTGCTGACTTTGCAGTTCCACTGGTCTTATGAAGAAGCTCTGTGCTTAATCCTTGATTCAAAATGGCGGCAACGGGTCATGTGCAGAGATGCTGTGCCCAGCCCTGTGGGAGTGAGCACACCTGTGCCAGCCCTGAAGGAACTCCCCTCCTTCCCCACTCCTGTTGTTGTTCAGTCACTGAGTCATACCCAGCCCTTTGCGACCCCATGGACTGCAGCACATCAAGCTTCCCTGTCCTTCATCATCTCCCATGAGGAGTTTGTTCAGTCATGTCCATTGAGTCAGTGATGCCATCCAACCATTTCATCCTCTGTCATCCCCTTTTCCTGCCTTCAATCTTTCCCAGGATCAGGGTCTTTTCCAATGAGTCAGCTCTTTACATCAGGTGGCCAAAGGATTGGAATTTCAGCTTCAGCATCAGTCCTTCCAATTAATATTCGGTGTTGATTTTCTTTAGGATCGACTGGTCTGATCTCCTTGCAGTCCAAGGAACTCTCAGGAGTCTTCTCCAGCACCACAGTTTGAAAGCATCAATTCTTTGGTGCTCATCCTTCTTTATGGTCCAGCTCTCACATCCTTACATGACTACTGGAAAAAACATAGCATTTATTATACGGACCTTTGTTGGCAAAGTGATGTCTTTCCTTCTTAATACACTGTCTAGGTTTGTCATAGTTTTCCTTCCAAGGAGCAAGTGTCTTCTAATTTCAAGGCTGCAGTCACCATCTGCAGTGATTTTCCAGCCCAATAAAGTCTAACATTTTTTTCCTTTGTGCTCTGTCTAGTTTCACTTGCTCACAAGAGGCTGCCTGTGAGGTCTTGTACCCAGCACTGGAGTCCAGACCTCCTGGTGCAAAATGACATCTCAGCTCCACCAGTCTTGCAAACAAGTTCTGTGCTTAATACCTCATTTCAAGATGGCAGCAGCGGGCCATGTGCAGAAAATCTACACACAGCACCGCAAGAGTGAGCACACCTGCGCCGGCCCTGACAGCGCTCCCCACCTCCCTGGGTCCTGAGATCCCTGTAAAGCAGTCCCGCCTGCCTACGGCTTTCGGGAGGAAGACCCTGTTCTACCACCTCTCCGTTCATTCTCTGATAAAAGAATAAACCTATCCTTTCCTTCTGTGCTGAACTAGGTCTCATTCTATCGGCTTCGGTGACAGAGTAGAAGTAGCCTTGGGAGAGATTGAAGACAGGACGAGAAGCAGGCAACAGAGGGTGAGGTGATTGGATGTAATCACCGACTCAATGGACATGAGTTTGAGCAAGCTCTGGGAGATGGTGAAGGACAGGCAAGTCTGGAGTGCTGCAGTCATGGAGTCACAAAAAGTTGAACACAACTTAGCAGTTGAACAACAGCCCTTGTTGGGGATGACTTGGGAGGGCGGGGAACAGTGTTACACATAAAGTGCTCCTTGTGAATACATCTGAGTTTATGCTAATGAGGTGATTTAGGGTGAGGCCCCTGGGAGGCCTCAGGTGGGGCCTCAGCTGATCGCAGAGACCCAATGATTAGAGGGTTGGAACTTGCAGCTCCCCCTCAACCCCTGATAAGGAACTGAAGATGAAAGCTCTATAAAAACTATATATTAAAGGTAATCTAGTGACCTGCGTTCTCATTCTAGATCTGTTTTATTATAGCAAGATCTGCTCTTCCTTCTGAAAATTTCTGAGGTTTTCTTTATTTTCCTTTAAATCTTTAAATCATTACTCTAGGTCTCTATTTTCTTAAATTTTACCAATTCATTTATTAAATATTCATGACACAAATATTTATTGAGCATTTACTATTTTAGACACTATTCTAGGTACTTAGTGATACATAACTGAATAAAACACAGATCTTTACCAACTTAAAGCTCATGAGACAAAAATGAACAACAAAAAATAACTAAATAAAAATTACATAGTATGTTCAAATTTGACTGAAAAAATGTATCCAGGGCATGAGGGATCCAGGGAGGTAGCGGCAAGGTGCAGGCTTAAACAGGGTACTTAGGGTAGTCTTTACTGAGCAAGTAAGTTCTGACAGCTGACTTGGAGGTCAGTGAGTTGAGTGAGCTAAGAGGAATGTACTCTCACTATGTTTCATGGAAAAATTAGAGGGCACCGCAGTTGGAACGGAATGATCTAGGGAAGGAAAAGTAGGAGATAAAGTCAGAACCGCATGGACATTTTTTACAAACTTGTGACATATTTAGAAGAACCAGGAAAGTTTAGAAGAACCACTCTGGTTGGCAAGTTAGGAGGGGAGGAAAGGGTGCAAGAGACCTGTTAGGATGCTACTGAAATAGTGGAGGTAAGAGGTGATGGTGGCTCAGACTGGATGTAGTAAGAGAAAGAAAGGAGACATGAATGAATACCAGGTTTTTGACGGAAGCCTCAGAAGGTTGTAGTAGCCATCTGCTGATGTTAGGAAAACTGTGAATAGAGCAATTTGGGGGCGAAGAGGGGGAGCATCATCAGATCAAGAGTTCCATTCTGAATATGCTGAGTGAGATGTCTACTAGATATAAAAGAGGTCTTGTCTCTTGACAGCAGTTGGATATAGGAGTTTAAAGTTCCAGAGAAAGAGTCAGGGTTAGAAATAAAAAGAACAGTGTGGTGTAAACTTTTTTTTTTGCTTTACCCTTAATAGTTGTTTGAAATTTTTAAGTTTGTAATTAGTATATCTCTACCCCAATCCCTTTATGTGAAAATTATCTGGAGAAAGAGAGAGGGGGGAGCAATGGGAAAGAGGCAGAAAGATGGAAAGGGGGAAAGAAGGGAAAGAGGGAGAGGAGGGGAGAAGCAGAGAAATTGATTGATTTATTAACTATTGGGAGATTTACAATCTAAGAATGTTACTTCGCTAAACTCAATCTGCTTCAGACAGAGGACACACTGTTGCGCAGTTAAATCAAATCCTAAAAGCCCTTAATCCTTTTTTTTCACAGATACACATCTTTCATTGTTTCTCGTTCCTAGTAGAGCCTTCATTAGAAATGGCTCATAACATTTTTAACTTGAAGTTCATCAACCTCCAACCTTTCAAATAATTAAATATTTAAATACTCAGGAAAGCCCACATTTGCGAAGCGAGAATCGTTTTGCAATGCAAATTGTCACCCTTAATTTCTCTGCTGGTAAAATAAGACTTAATAGGGATCCGGTTTGCTTCTAGTGCATGTAAAATAGAATAGTTTCCCCCACAGGCTGGGTTCTGGATGGCCCCTCCATTTCAGAACAGCCTTCTCTCACAGAAAAGTGGCAAGAGGGAACGGGAAGAGGAAGGAAAGGGAATCCTGATGGTCTCAGGTACATTTTCCAAGCTAATTACTGGCTCTTCCTTATTATCAACCGCTCTGTGTGAAACCAGAGCAAGCCAGGAGCCTTCAGAGATGGCTTGCAGCTCCAGTGGCTGCCAGAATCGGGCAGACGGGCTCACAGGTGACTTTCTATTGCTGATGAACCTCTCACCACCTGCCTAGCAAGAAGCAAGGAAGGCAGCACTCTGCTCCCCTCAGTGACCCCTACCTGTGGGAAATCAGTGTGTTTACATCTGCCAGAAGAAGTAGGTTAATCCACGGGGCTGAATTTGCATTCACCTCCCCCACCCCCACCCCCCACCCCGCCCCGGCTAAGACCCTTTTCGCGCACTAACAGAAAGAGAACTTTTCTCCCCCTGAATTTAGTTTTGAGGACTTAAGTACATGAGCAAGTGTGGACAAAGAAGAAAAGAGCGAGGGGGAAACTTCCGCTTCAGGATTCGACAGAGCCCTGTGTCTGCTGTCTTCATCTGCATTAAATTGGTCATGACCTTCCAGGTGTCTTTAAGGTTGAAGTGTTTGCTGGAGCATTTCGAGCTGAGCCGGCTGGTCCACGTGACCCTCCTGACATCAAGAGGCAGGCTTTTAAAAGAACAGAGGCACCTTGTCAGGGCTCAGGGGTCACTAATAGCCTGCCTTGGGCCCTCCAATAGGTCGTGTTCTGCTTTCTCACCAACACAAAGGGAATGGCGAGGGAGGCTGGGGCGGGGATGGGCATAATTACCGTTCTGGTGTTTTGTTCCTCAGGCCCCGAGTTATGCTCCATGTCGCTGTGTTAATGTGCCTGCAACCAGGGAGACACATAATGCTCCTCTCAGCCCTGTTTATTAGCAAGATCCATTTGCAAAAGGCCCTTCTTTTGTGCCACAATATGAATGTGCTTTGATGGCAAATAATTACGGCAGTCCTTTTGACATGAAGATCCACAGGCTGCCCTAGTTAAGCCAGTAATTAGCCTGTCCTCTTTTTTTTTTTTAATATTATTATTGAGAAACTACAAATTATCCTCATATGTGCACCGGCCATTGCTTTTTCTCCTTTCTCTTCTCCTGCTCTCTCCTACTTACTCTCTCCGCTTGCTCGCTCGCTCACTTGCTCGCTCTTTTTTCTCCCCTTCTCCCTGTCTCCCTCAGCACTTTGGATAAGCGGAATGCAGCTGCACAAAAGCAAGATAAAGCTCAACCATCAAGATGATGAACAATCTGGATGAAGAGCCTTCGAGATGAACACAAAAGCTGGAGATGTGCAGTTGATGGAGGCCTGGACAGCTGAAGAATGCTGTGGTCTAAGGATGAATAGCCCTCATTTGTGAATATACAGATTCTCCACAATGAATAAAAACTGAGTGGAGGTCACAATAAATAAACTTTTTCCCCCTTCTCCTTCAATAATAATTCAGGTTCCCGGCACCAAACAGCTGTAAATTGAAGGTTGTGCTTAGTTTTCTCAACTCTCAAAGGGGATAATTAAGCTAAGATCACATTGTTTGATATATTAGTGTAATGATGAGCTACTATATTCTGCTTGTTTCGAGTTATTTTAGTTTTTCTTTCCCATTATCTTTTTTTTAATTACATTTCAAATACATTTTAAATGTAGGAACAGCAGTTCTGAAACAGAGTTTGCCCTGTGTTTGGATCTGTTTGAAATGTATTCATATAACATTTAATTAAAGCGGCTACATCCCCCTTTAGAAAATGCGTGGAGGTAGAAATATCTATATTATCTGACTAGTTCTGACACAATCTTGCCAAAAGGCTGACTCTTTTTCCTTATTGGTGCAAGATAATTAGACCATCATTAACCTCCTGAAGCATCACTGTCAGTATTTCTTGTGTTATAAAATCAGGATTTGGGAAGATTTTCATAATTTTGCTTAAGATCACTGAGGAGGTAAAGATCAGTTCTGAAACATGCTCAGCTTAAAAGATTTCTGAAAACCAGAATCTGCAAGGCCTTTATAAAGGAACTCAGCCCAAGGGAGATGCTCCAGACGGCGTATCTATGCTCTTTAATACACCCTTTCCTATTTGTGAAATTTTGACAATAAAAAGGCCCAAATACTGTTTTGTGTTTCACTAATGGAGGTTAGATTGTCATTTTCTTCCAATAATTTTTGAGTTGAAAATGTATTGGAAAATCTGAATATCTATATCAAGTAAAAAAGAGAAATATTACATTTCTAGGATTTTTTTTCTTTTTTTGATAATTATAAAGTATTCTTCATTTAAAAGCAGATTTGTGGCTTTTTGTTGTTGTTGTTCATTTGATCTGTTGATTATAGTTGATTATTTTTCCTAAGAATTTTTCTATTTCCCCCAATTAATCCCAACCAGAGTAGGTTCTGGCATATTCACACTCAGGAAGGTCTGTAGATATGAACCAGGTATGGAAAACACTTTATGAGCAGGAACACAGAAGCATGGGGAAGAATGGAGAAGCCACCTTGACTCCACTATGATCTAAGTCCCCCAAAAGAAGAGGGGCACTTCTTAAAGGTTCTCACCTGGGAGAACTATCGATCAAGGACAGCCCACCCAACGGCATGATGGAAAACCACCATTCCTCAAGGCTCCTCCAATCTACTCAGAAAAGCCCTAGGGAAAAGCAATCAGTTAAATGTCCTGTCTGAATGTGCAACAGGAGAAAGCAAGGGCAAGTAAAATATAAGCCTGGAGTAGCCCCAGAAAGAGGAGTCTGAACCCATGCACAAAGTGTACCTGAGCCAGAATCCTCAGATTCAAGGAGCCTTTTACTTCTTGGTATCAATAAACCAGTCAGAAGCAAAAGAAACGAGGCAGTAGCCTGAAACAAAGGCAGCCACTGCCACCTCTGTTTGCTGCCATCTTGGGGCTGCTTTGAAAAGGATCATTGCCTCTATTTGGAAATGCTACACAGCTTTAGGCTAAGGAAGCTCAGTTTAGGAGCTCACCTGGGCCAAGAGAGAAAAGCTTTATAAACTTTTAAGTACCGGGAGCAGACCAGATCTGGAAAGATACACGGGCCTGTCTGAAAACTCAAGCTAATTAGCATTTTTCTTACCTTTCTCCTTAAGATTTGTTCATTTTACCCACAATTTATTGAATGTCTGCTATATCCTTGGTAGTTTTCCCGATTATTGAATTGAGCAGAGAAACAAAACAGGTCACGTTTCTATATGTTTCTACTTTCACAGATCTTACATTTCAGTGGGAGGAGACAGGCAATAAATAAAATAAGTGTATAAAATTTAGCCTATGAGGTAGTGATAAATGTTGCAAAGTAATATAAGGCAGAGGACATGGAGGAACTAGATGTATTTTACCAAAGCTGGTGAGTGAAGGCCTACTCAATAAGGTGACATTAGTTTAGAAACTGGGCTTCTTCGATGACTCAAGCAGTAAAGAATCCGCCTGCAATTCAGGAGACAAATAACGTGCAGGTTCAACCCCTGGGTTGGGAAGATACCCTGGAGAAGGAAAGGGCAACCCACTCCAGTATTCTTGCCTGGGAAATGCCTCGGACAGAGGAGTCTGGCGAGCTAGAGTCCATAGGATTGCAAAGAGTTGGACATGACTAAGCACACATGCAAGAACTTAAGAAACCTGAAGGAAGTGAAGGAGAGAGCCATGCAAAAGCCATGCAGTTTTATAAGGAAAGAATTCACCAGATAAAGTGAGCCCTATGTCAAAAGCCCTGAGGCAAGAGTATGTTTGGAATGTGTCCTCATTTCCAAGGAGACAAGAGAAAGAGTAAGCATGGAGTTGAAGGGGGAGATGGTATTTGAGACAATAGATGAAGGGCTAGATCATGTAGGGCATTTTATCAGGAAGCTGAAAATACAGTACTGGAAAAGGTCAGTTTTCATTCCAATCCCAAAGAAAGGCAATGCCAAAGAATGCTCAAACTACCGCACAATTGCATTTATCTCACACGCTAGTAAAGTAATGCTCAAAATTCTCCAAGCCAGGCTTCAGCAATATGTGAACCGTGAACTTCCTGATGTTCAAGCTGGTTTTAGAAAAGGCAGAGGAACCAGAGATCAAATTGCCAACATCTGCTGGATCATCGAAAAAGCAAGAGAGTTCCAGAAAAACATCTATTTCTGCTTTATTGACTATGCCAAAGCCTTTGACTGTGTGGATCACAATAAACTGTGGAAAATTCTGAAAGAGATGGGAATACCAGACCACCTGATCTGCCTCTTGAGAAATTTGTATGCAGGTCAGGAAGCAACACTTAGAACTGGACATGGAACAACAGACTGGTTCCAAATAGGAAAAGGAGTTCGTCAAGGCTATATATTGTCACCCTGCTTATTTAACTTATATGCAGAGTACATCATGAGAAATGCTGGACTGGGAGAAACACAAGTTGGAATCAAGATTGCCGGGAGAAATATCAATCACCTCAGATATGCAGATGACACCACCTTTATGGCAGAAAGTGAAGAGGAACTCAAAAGCCTCTTGATGAAAGTGAAAGTGGAGAGTGAAAAAGTTGGCTTAAAGCTCAACATTCAGAAAAGGAAGATCATGGCATCCAGTCCCACCACTTCATGGAAAATAGATGGAGAAACAGTGGAAACTGTCAGACTTTATTTTTCTGTGCTGCAAAATCACTACAGATGGTGACTGCAGCCATGAAATTAAAAGACGCTTACTCCTTGGAAGGAAAGTTATGACCAACCTAGACAGCATATTCAAAAGCGGAGATATTACTTTGCCAACAAAGGTTCGTCTAGTCAAGGCTATGGTTTTTCCAGTGGTCATGTATGGATGTGAGAGTTGGACTGTGAAAAAGGCTGAGCGCCGAAGAATTGACGCTTTTGAACTGTGGTGTTGGAGAAGACTCTTGAGAGTCCCTTGGACTGCAAGGAGATAGAGCCAGTCCATTCTGAAGGAGATCAGCCCTGGGATTTCTTTGGAAGGAATGATGCTAAAGCTGCAACTCCAGTACTTTGGCCACCTCATGCGAAGAGTTGACTCATTGGAAAAGACTCTGATGCTGGGAGGGATTGGGGGCAGGAGGAGAAGGGGACGACAGAGGATGAGATGGCTGGATGGCATCACCGACTCGATGGATGTGAGTCTGAGTGAATTCCGGGAGTTGGTGATGGACAGGGAGGCCTGGCGTGCTGCAATTCATGGGGTCACAAAGAGTCGGACACGACTGAGTGACTGATCTGATCTGATCTGATCTGAACGCATATATATGGAATTTACAAAGATAGTAACAATAACCCTGTATACGAGACAGCAAAAGAGACACTGATGTATAGAACAGTCTTTTAGACTCTGTGGGAGAGGGAGAGGGTGGGATGATTTGGGAGAATGGCATTGAAATATGTATAATATCATATATGAAGCGAGACGCCAGTCCAGGTTAGATGCACAATACTGGATGCTTGGGGCTGGTGCACTGGGACGACCCAGAGGGATGGTATGGGGAGGGAGAAGGGAGGAGGGCTCAGAATGGGGAACACATGTATACCTGTGGCAGATTCATTTTGATATATGGCAAAAACCAATACAATATTGTAAAGTTAAATAAAATAAAATTAACAAAAAAAAAGAAAGTCTTAGCGGTAACTTACCCTAGACGTTTAGGTAATTTGCTTCTAATGAAGTTTACATATATGGAGTACTGAAAGGAAGATTCCAAAGGGATGGGGGGTGGGGTGGGGGGTTGACTGATTCGCTGTGATTTCTTGTTATGAAATTGTATGTTTTGACTGCAAAAATATGGTACAATTAAACATGCCTATTGCAAACACAAATGACACTCTCCTCCTTCCCCCCAAAATAAAACAAAAAATGAAAAAAAAAATAAGCAAAACATTTGAACAGACACTTCACCAAAGAAGACATATGAAATGAAACACATGAAAAGTTGCTCAACATAATAGCCATCAGGGAAATACAAATTAAATCTATGAGATACTGAGACACTTATTATAACTGCTCTTTTTTTTTTTTTTTTAACTGACAATTCAGAATGCTAAGAAAGATGTGGAGCCACTGGAATGTTCATATATTTCTGAAGGAAATGGGAAATGTGAAAACCAGTTTGGAGTATGATTTTATAGGTTTTTATAAATTAAACATACATTTACATTATGACCCAGTATGCTGGGTCATATACCCAGACTCATACACCCAGATTCAAGTGAATTCCACACCCATGTCTTCATATAGGAACATATACAAACCTGTGCACACATATTTAAGGCACTTTCATTTATAATTATTAAAAGCTGGAAACTACCCAAATGTCTAAGTGGTGAATGCATAAATAAATCAAATTCAAAAGCATTTCTGAAATACTTGAAAGGAGTCAGATTCAAAAAGACACATGTGTGATTCATTCTCAAAATTACAGGGCCAATAATAGGATCAGAGACTTCCAGAGACATGGATGGAAAGAGAGAAACAGCCTACAAAGAGGAATGAGAAAATTTAGGGAATTATGGAAACACTCTATCTTAATTATAGTAAAGGTTATACATTGCATAAGTTTGTCAAAATTCTTAGAACTATATACCTAAAAAAGTGAATTTTATTATATGTAAGCTATATTTCAAAAGATGTTTACTGAAATATTGATATATTCATGGATGAGAATGGGAATCTAAAGATAATAGATTTTAAAAATTAATTTCAGTACTGTCTTCCCTACTGAAGGAATAATTAATTTGTTAAGTGATCTATCTTCACTGATAGCCTAATCTCAGGGTTGTATGGGAAAGCAGTATCTTCACCAGGCTGTGGACAGAGAAAAGACCAGAGATTCAGGCCCTCATTACTAGGACCATACATTTCAAAATGATCTCCATTTTATACATCTCTCCCATTTTGCAAATGTAGACACCTGACTATTTCATCACACCTCGACAAGGCAGGGCTCTCTGTGCCCTGACCATCACCAGGGCAGTCTCAATATAGAGAGCTTGCAAAATACACATAGTCTCTGCTAGGTTTCCCACCACATTCACCCAACATATAAAAGACCCAGAATCAACCCAAATATACATTAAGTACAACACTTGAACAGACACACAAATGGGATGCTTATTCTCAAAAGCTCAGAATTCAACTAGGTAGATGAAATAGGTAAATGAAAAGAGAAACTAAAAACACAGTACAGTATACAGAAAGTGTCACTTAATTGGTACAGACAATTGTTGTCATTTAAAATAGAAGCTCTGAACCTAAAAAAATGGATACTTATTCTCATCATTTATTATAAACCACCAAGCCTGGACTTCCCTGGAGGTCTAATGATTAAGAATCCACTTGTCAATGCAGGGGATGCAGGTTCAACCCCTGGTCTGGGAAGATTCCACATGCCATGGGGCAATGAGCCTATGCACCATAACTACTGAAGCCCAGGTGCCCTAGAACCCAGGCTCCACAGCAAGCTTCTGCAATGAGAAGCCAGCACAATGCAACCAAGGGTAGCCTCGCTCACTGCAACTAGAGAAAAGCCTTCAGGCAACAAGGAAGATTCAGTGCAGCCAATACATAAATTAAGCAATTAAAAAAAAAAAAAACACACAGCACCAAACCCTTTTCTGGCACCACCGCATTTAATCTTCATAACAACTCTGAGATTTGAACTTGTTATTCATTTACAAAGAAGGAACTGAAAACTTAGATGAGATCAGTCAATTGTTCATTGCCCACCGCAAGCCATGGATAAACCATGATGTGAATTTTGGAGTATCTAGAGGATGGCAAAGCCTTAAAGTTCTCCACTATCCTCAGCTGAGTTGGTTGAGGACTAGTCATGAAAGCGGTAAAACTTCAACTAGACTTTACAGAGTACAGGATTCTACAGGGGCAACTGTGAGATCAGGTGTGATGCAAAACTCAACAACTGTTAAGAGGGAAATGAAAGCAACAGAAATACAATGTCTACTTTGCAAATATTATTAGATTGCATCCAGTATGTGTGAGCTCTCCAATATTTTATCATAAGTTTAGTGACTACACAGCTCCCTCCTTTTTATTTATATCTAGCCTCTAAATCAGGTCAAAACATTTCAAAAATAGAGACCTCTCCTGCTGAAATGAATTTCCATGTTAGGAATTTTCTTCGGGGAGGTGGTGATGGAGAATTCATTCAAATTGGCTTAGGTGAGCTATTCTCTACTATGAACCTCTTGGCTAGCTCTAAGAAGATGGAGAAATGCAATAAGACCCTCCACAAACCACAAATAAAAATACTCACATTCTTTTATCCCTGAGTTATAGCTTTAAGATTAGACATTTAAAATCAGAATTATCTAATGCAACCTAAGGCCCTTCCCTGAAGGATCACACTTCTTGTTTTGCACAAACAGAAGGGGCTTCTTTTTCAACAGATCAGATCAGATCAGTCGCTCAGTCGTGTCCGACTCTTTGTGACCCCATGAATCGCAGCATGCCAGGCCTCCCTGTCCATCACCAACTCCCGGAGTTCACTCAGACTCACGTCCATCAAGTCAGTGATGCCATCCAGCCATCTCATCCTCTGTCGTCCCCTTCTCCTCTTGCCCCCAATCCCTCCCAGCATCAGAGTCTTTTCCAATGAGTCAACTCTTCGCATGAGGTGGCCGAAGTACTGGAGTTTCAGCTTTAGCATCATTCCTTCCACCCACCAACTCCATCTTAGTCTTCTGATGCTCAGATAGCCCTAGGATAGGCAAGGAAAATTTTTGAAACGGGCACATCTATTGAATTCCAGTGAAAAATAATTAGAAAAATGGACACTTCAGAGCAATCTTTTTTTTTTTTTTAATAGTCAAATAGTAAATATTTTCAGCTTTGTGGGCCATAAGGCCTCTGTTGCAACTACCCAACTCCATGTGGTAACACAAAAGCAGCCATAGACAATACTTCAATGGGTGTGGCTACCTTCCAGTAACTTTACAAAAGCAGGCAGCCCCTGTTGTAGGCGGAGGCATTTTGGGAGCTGAACTGCTGTGTCAATCAACAGAAAGGACCTCAGGAATTCTAAAAGGTGCAACGCATCAAAGCTTGTTGCCCACTGTTTCAGCTCGCAGATCAGGCATGGTGCCTACCCAACCTTATGCACAAGGCCCTCCATTCCCAGTTTGGTCTTTTTATTTGTCCAGAACTTAAACTGCTCATGGATTTCCACTAGCGATTGTGGCAAAGGCAGTGGATTTAACTCCTTTTCTTTACTTGATATCCTCATTTATAAGAGAGAACACGGGGAGAACACAGGGCGAGGTCAATACCAGAATAGGGAGATGCATGATGTTAGCTATTCTCTTCTCTTTAATCCCCCACACCATGTGTGATCATCTCTGTCTGTCTGTCTGTCCCTCACTCTTTCCTTCTCCATACTTGGATTTTAATTTTGCTCTGATCCAAAACAAATTTTATTTCGCTGACCCCACCCTAAACACATGATTCAGTTGATTACAATCAGGTTAAGGCAGAATTAATTTCTGATCATTATGAACAGGCAGGAAAGCAATACTTAAATCTCCACAGAAGGTTCTCTCCTCCGTTTAAGCCTCAAGGCTCACCAAAGAAGTCGTCAATCAGCAACCGATTTTAAAATTCTCTTAAAAATGTTTTACTAGTTCACTTTGCTTGGCATTTTTATCGCTATTTATATCTGTAAAGTAGTGATATAATTAGTAAAGCTATTAATGTTTCTTATGCTTAGTATTACAAATGCTATAAATCTAGCTTATAGCAAAATAAATAATGATGATAACACTGTCAAGCATCAATATAATTGCTGGACGGCTTTGTGTAAACCAAACCAGTATTAGCCCTGTTAAACAGCTTAGTGTAGATCACTTAGCCACCCTCCTTTTGAACTATTCATGGAGCCCAGAAGGAACCATTGAGTAAAAACCCTGTAACTGTCCCGTGTTTCACAGCACAGGACAGCACAGGAGGCCCACGCCCTCTGACTGGTCCTCGATATATTGCTTAAACGAAAAAAGAGGATCCTTTTAAGAGGACAGAATAAACATGATACAATCCTACATCTGCTCTATTGCAAACCTAAAGTGATCAAAGTCCCTGAACTCTCAGTTATACATATAGGTGAACCCTTATTGGGCTGTTAAATTTTTCCATTCTGCAAAAGCAAAGATTCCTTCTGACCAACATAGAACCTCATTTTTAGCAGGGTCCCCCTAAACAAAAGCCCATAAATCTGAGGTCAAAACCCTTTTCTCAGGGTGATGAAAACTCCCTTTGTTTTGCTATCTAGTTTATACCCCACTACCTACCTACATACAAAAGAAGAGGATGCAATCTTATCTATAAGCTCTTCCTAGCATCCCTGCTTTCACTAACCAGAAAGGATTAAAATGAACAGCCCTGCGCACTGGGCCTGAGTAATGGGCCTTCAAAAACCAAAGTATTAGACAAATATATCAGCTATGAGATATAATACCAAGGGCTAGTTCCACAGTATCAGCATTTTTAACTTTCATTCTAAAGTGACTGGATGATAAGAGGGTACAATTCGTATTTGGAATTCAGGGCTAGAGGATCTTTTTAATAAAACTGTTTTTACCATGTAGCTATATATCATTTCTTACCAAAATGCAAAACAAAGCCCAGGTCTTTTTTTTTTTTCCCCCTTTCTCTCTCCCAAACATCCATAATGATAGATTTCCATTTCATTTTTTCATTCTTTGAATATATTTTTCAAGCCAAACTTTCATCGCTGCTGCTGTTGTTGATGGCACCAAAAGGTTTCAGGGAATCTTTCTTTGCTCAGACTGCAGCTTGCAGACCCAGACAGAGAAGGAAAGGAAGTTGTTGGGTGAATAATGAGGGCTGAGCAGGAGACGCCCATGGTGGCAGGCATGAGGCCAGATGAATAGGACTGCATTTGTGTGTTCAAAAGGAGTCTCTCTTTATTGTTGTCTTTGGCCTGTTGCGCCAGCCGCTAACGAGTGGACAGGCATTACCATTCATTAGCATTTTTATGGCACTTCATACTTACAGTGCACATTACAAATTGTATTTGTTAACCTCGCAACATTCCTTGTGAGACCATCACCACTGACCCACACTTACAGGGCAGTCCATGTTCAGCGGACATGAGCAAAATTCAGAATTGGAAAATTGCAGCGTTTTGGATGCAACTCCTAACAAGCACATTAAAGACGCCTAGGGAATGGCCAGGCTCCTCACTGGCAACTCCACTCCTCATAGTTTCACTTGTCTTTTATGCCTGCCACCTGTGAGTTAATGTCTAGGTTCATCTATGGTGCTGCAAATGGTATTATTTCATTCTTTTTATGGCTGAGTAGTATTTCATTGTATATATGTAGTACATTATATATATCACATCTGCTTTATCCATTCCTTGTTGAAAGACATCTAGGTTGCTTCCATGTACTGGCTATTGCAAATAGTGCTGCAGTTGCTGCAGTGAACACTGGGGTGTGTGAATCTTTTCAAATTATGGTTTTCTCCAGATACACGCCCAGGAGTGGGATTGCTAGATCATATGGTAGTTCTATTTTTAATTGTTATAAGTCCATAATAATTTCTCATTTCCTGTGATCGAGAGGCAAGGTCAAGCAATTGAAAGAATGATTGTAGATTCCAGAACACAATTAGTAGCTGAGTTACAGAGAGAGCTCTGGGTGAATCTTTGTCAACTGGACAATCTCACTGACTTAAAAGGAGGATCCTCATTTCCAAAAACTGTCAGAGAGTTACTTCTTCCTCAAAGGAGCTATAGAGATGAAGGACATACTTTAGGGAGAGAACCAGACAGAGATCTGCCTAGGAACACCCTTGCAAAACCTCACAGAGCTACCAGACCTTTCAGCAGAGGAATTTACAAACACAGCATTCAACTGTGGCCGTATGGACTGTAGGCCACCAGGCTCCTCTGTCCATGGGATTCTCCAGGGAAGAATATTTGAGTGGGTTGCTATGCTTTCCTCCAGGGGATATTCCTGACCCAGGGATTGGACCCAAGTCTCCTGCATTGCGGCAGATTCTTAACCTTCTGAGTCACCAGGGAAGCCCTCAAAACTGCCAACCTTATCTAAATTGCTGGCCCAGATTCAGGATGATTTCCTCAGTCACAACATGGCTTATTGAATGCCCACTACCTGCATCATTTTGAAATAATTTCAGGCTTCAAAATAAAATATAAAATCAGCACAAAGAGTTCATACACCCTTCATCCAGATTCCTCAGCTTACAAAACCATTATACAGTTACATAAGACATGAAATTAACATTGAAACAACGTTACAATTATATTTGAAGACTATATTCAGATTTTACCTATAATCATATTTAGATCTTTTTATCTGGTCCAGTATCTAATCCTGGATTTGATATTGCATTTAGACAGTTCTTCAGTTTGTCTTTTAACATTTATGACCTTGATACTTTTGGAGTAAAGGCCAGTTATTTTCTGAAGTGTCCCCCAATATGGGTTTGCCCTCAAATCTTGCTTCGTGAAGATAAAACTCAAGCCAGAGTATCCCAAATGCTGCTTTGTCCTTCTCAGTGAATCATATCAGGAGGCACATGATTTAGATTTGACCCACTCGTATATAACAAACATCATTATTTATTATGTTGATAACTTTGATCACATGATAAAGGTGCTATTTATCAGGATTTTCCAATGTAAAATTTCTATTTTTCCCTTTTTAACTTACATGTATCTTGGGGAGGTACTTCAGTTCAGTCTCTCAGTTGTGTCCAACTCTGCAACCTGATGGACTGCAGCACGCTAGGCTTCCCTATCCTTCACCAACTCCCAAAGCTTGCTCAAACTCATGTCCACTGAGTCGGTGATGCCACCCAACCATCTCATTCTCTGTTGTCCCCTTCTCCTCCTGCCTTCAATCTTTCCCAGCATCAGGGTCTTTTCCAATGAGTCAGTTCTTCACATCAAGTGGCCAAAGTATTGGAGCTTCAGCTTCAGCATCAGTCCTTCCAAAGAATATACAGGACTAATTTCCTTTAGGATTGACTGGTTTGATTTCCTTGAGGTCCAAAGGGCTCTCATGAGTCTTCTCTGGCACCATAATTCAAAAGCATCAATTCTTCAGTGCTCAATTTTCTTTATAGTCCAACTCTGATATCCATACATGACTACTGGAAAAATCATAGCTTTGACTAGATGGACCTTTGTCCACAAAGTAATGTCTCTGCTTTTTAATATGCTGTCTAGGTTGGTCATAGCTTTTCTTCCAAGGAGCAAGCGTCTTTTAATTTCATGGCTTCAGTCATCATCTGCAGTGATTTTGGAGCCCAAGAAAATAAAGCCTGTCACTGTTTCCATTGTTTTGCCATCTATTTGCCATGAAGTCATGGGACCGGATGCCATGATCTTAGTTTTTTGAATGTACTTAAAGATGGTAAATATTCTGTTTTTCATCATACATCCACATATTAATTCTAGCATCCTTTATAGATTTTTTTTATATGCCAGCATTTTGATACACATTTTTCATGCATTATTTCATTTAATTCTTACTGAGGAATCTGAAGTTCAGAGTAATTAAGCAACTCAACCTAGGACTACTAAGTGATAGAGCTCTATCAGAATACAGCTACCAACTGATAGAGCCAGAGTTTGGATCACAGTCTGACTTTACAACTCTTACAAATGAGAGGAGAGGCAGACCAGCATGGACTGTGGACCCTGGCCTAGCCTATTCTGCTACCATGAGTGTAGCATTACTTAAAAGTATAAACGTGCACACAACAATGGTACAATTTTTACTTTCTAGGTCAATACAGAACATGGGGAGAATATTGTAAGGGGAACACAGGACATTAGATCTAATTCAGCTGGAATTGGCACAGTATTTCTTTATTTTTCTTCCTTTCTTTTTAATTTTTTTTTTCTTTTAATTGGGGCATAACCCTCCAGTCAGTATTGTGTAAAGCCAGGTAAAAGAAATGGTCCAACCTTTAGGAATTTAACACTTAAATTAATCAAGGCCAATGGCTTATGACACCAAGCACAGCTACCCTAGCAGACAAACCCTAAGAAGAAATAAGGGATCACCAATATTTAAGACAAGTCTGTCCTGAGGCCCAGTGGATAAACAAAGCCTTGAGAGAGATCTTGGACACTGAGTGCTTAACAAATTTAACTCCACAGAAAAATTTCTCTGATTAAATAATACCAGCTTATGCTATTTTACTGAGTCCATATGTTCTGTGAGGGCAGAGACCATGTCTGTCTTGTCTATCAATACATCCCCCAGACCTTGCACAGTGCCTGACTCACAGAGTTCATATTTATTGAATTGAATGTTCTGGTCCAAGTATCATATTTCAAAGTGTGTTCTAGGCAGAATATATGGCAATAATGTGGGTTCTGCGGGAAGGTCTGAGGAGGGACTCAACCTGATAAATACATTTCTAAAAAAGGAAGCACAGGGTCCAGTACTAATAAACATTTCATCTTGCTTTGATTCTATACATTATCATGTAGCTGGTCTTCAAGAGAGAAGAGCTGGCCAGAGTGACAGATTCTGTTGACGCTGTTTTGTTTTGGGTAAAGTTATCCTGTTTATGAGCCATCAGTACTAACATAGAAACCATACTCTGCTTCCTTGAAACATTTCTATGATCAAATCCCAGTAATAAGCTAAAGAACCTGACTCAAGTTAGCAGGGACTAAAGAACCTGACTCAAGTTCATAAGAAATGATCATCCCATATAACTCTCTTCCGACATAGCTAGATATGAAAGCCCAAATGATGTTACCAAAAGGTGTCTGTTTATCTTTCCAACTCTCGGCTCTGCTTATCTCGGTTGAGCTTAAACTGACTCTCTTTACACCGTGTCAGAACTGCTAACAACACCTTACTCACACATTTCAAGCCTAACAAATCCAGAGGAAAGAACAAGCCTTCTCTACAGCTCTGTAAAGAAAGTCTCAGGATTATGATTGGTCAGATTGAGTCAGGTGTCCATCCTTGAACCAATCAATACAGCCTCCAGGGTGAGATTGACAAGGCCTCAGTCACATGCCCAGTCCTGTGGTGGGTGGGGCAGCCAAGTTGAACCAATTATGTGGAATTTATTTCTGCCCCCCCCACCCCCACAATAAAAAGAATGTGGTTGCCAGAAGTGAATAGAGAGAAGTAATCCTTAAAGTCAAAAGTACCAGATGCTCATTGCAGTCTACACTTAACAGTAGCTGAGAATTGAGGTGTCCCTTTTCTCATCAGTCTTTCTTGAACTATCTTGGTTCCACAAATATTTTCTTCTCTGATCTCCACAGGTGTTAACTGTATAGCACACTGTCCCACACAGTTCCATAACTGAATGTGACATCACTAATAAGAGGATAAGCTACCAGAGGACAGAAGCCTTGTGTTATTGGTCCTCTGCAATGTTCCTTCCATTCTTGCAGTGCATGGGACAGACACTCTGCAATGAGGTTCCAAGCCAAAAACTTCTGCTATCACATCAGCTCATCTCAGGCCCCTTACTGACAATCTGAAACTTAGTCCAGTTTGGGCTTCTTCATCTAGTGGGTACCTGAACCCAAAGCATTATGGCAGGCAAGAATCTCTTTGTTTTGAATTGTTACAAAAGAGAGACCCATGCAGGTACTTCAGACCAAAATTATGCCAAGCCCCCAAAAGTCCTTTCAAAAGTTAGCAAGACTTTCCAAACTAGAAAGCTTAGAAGAAATTCTAAATGAGATTTTTAGGTCTTAGCACTGATAGAAGAGGAGCTGCCATGTGAGAACCGGGGGCTGTGGGAGGGAAAGACACAGAAATCCCTCAGTCATATAACGCCAGCCTGGTTTCTGCCTCCCGCTCCCGCAGTTGGCTTCCCTGGGTCTGCTGACCTTGTGCTGGAAAACTGGTCACGTGGGGCTCAAGTTATCAAACTTTACCTGCCTGGGTGTATGCTTCTGACTTTTGTCTGTGTTTCTATTACACAAATGCCACAAATTCTGTCTCTGCAAGATTGGATTGAAGATTGAGCTGCCTGAAACTCCGAGGAGGGGAGCATCTCTGTCCCCTCTGCTCCAGCTGGAGACCCAGGGACCGTCTCCAGCACGTCCCTAACAGCGTCTGGATCCCTGGAGGAGATCTGGAGGAGATTTATGTTTATCCAAGTTCTCATGCCCGCTGGCCTTCTGAATCAAAGGTGGAGTTATAAAGCAAAGAAATTTACTGCAAGACTCTAGCATGCACTCGTGAGGCTGAAGCAGTTCGCTCCTTTTTAATAAGGTTAAAAATAGTTACAAGTGGAGCATTGGAATAAAGGCCTAAAACAGCTCTGTGGTGCATCTGGGACTTGGGCCTGGCCGACATTTTACAGCCCAGCCTATTAAAAATCGCAGGCCGGAGCTTCCCCAGCCCCTCGCCCTCACCAGGCACACTAACGACGCAGCCTGTGCGCCGCTGGACGTGTTCAGCCCTGGCATCTGGATCCCAGAACAGTCGACCAGGGCCAGTCAGCCTCTGCTGACAATTACAAGAGGTCACTTTAACTACCTGTTGACTTGTTTCACGTTAAGGCCAGCCAGCTGGGGCAGAAAAAACTTTGGCAAGAGAGAAGAGCAAAACCTGACCTACAGTTCAATGTTGAGATGGCCGAAAATAAACCCCCTGGAAGAAGGGGCAAGTGCATTTGTGGCTGATTGGAGGGAGGAAAGCAAATTAAGCTCCTGATACCTAAGATCAAGTAGGAGAAACTGAGTTCCAGAGAAGAAGCCACTCCTCAAACCCTGCCCAGGTCGGAGCCACACTCCATCTGCCTACAGAGCAAACCTGTGCCCTTGTAAGCAGAAAGCAGCAGCAAAGCTGCAGTGCCTCCTGCCTCAGTCTAAACGGTAATGTGATTATAAAACCTCAGATCAAAGGATCGAAAGGATCCTGGCCAAATGCCAGGGAGAGTCATGGCTCCTGATAGAACTAAATCAGGTCCAATCTGGATCTGAGAATAATAAAGCAATTAGCCATGAAGTGACAGAAGCTGAATTTCACAGTAAAAGCAGTGCTAACCAGCCATTTAGCATCATGAGAACAAGACCCTCTTTCTTTAGCCACCTGCGGTCACCACCCCACCCCCTATGCTATAACTCCCACCACCTCCCCCGCTTGCAACTCGCTGAATGTGAAAGACTAAGCCCAGGCCTGCGCTAACAGGCAGACAGGGGTGGGGCAGTGGACAGACCCCTCATTCAGAGGCCTCCAGAGGACACGTTGACTTGGCTCCGAAGAAAAAGAGCTCACTAACTACTCAGAACTTTTCACAACGAGGCTCTGGCTACTTAGTTAATTGGCAGAGATGAAAGGCAAGGATATGATGAGAAATGGTGGTTTATCACAAATGAAGGAAGAAAAATCAGAACACCAATCTTGGTCTCCGTCACTAAAGAATCTCAGAAGACATAAAACTGCTTGGAGTTTTGAAAATCATACTTAAGCAAACAGGTCTGTGTTGATATAACCTTGAAAGTCTGACCATCCTTGCTTATTTCACCCCAAATATATGCATATGTACATGCACACACACACAGATTATTGCTAAAACTCCTATTTTCGCAAGTGGACTCTGTCTTTCCCACCTGCTATGGCCAGGTAGTCAACATATGGTCTGTCAGGCTACTCAGTGATGCTGCTGCTGCTGCTAAGTCGCTTTAGTCGTGTCCGACTCTGTGCGACCCCACAGATGGCAGCCCACCAGGCTCCCCTTCTCTGGGATTCTCCAGGCAAGAACACTGGAGTGGGTTGCCATTTCCTTCTCCAATGCATGAAAGTGAAAAGTGAAAGTGAAGTCACTTAGTTATGTCCGACTCTTCACAACCCCATGGACTGCAGCCTACCAGGCTCCTTTGTCCATGGGATTTTCCAGGCGAGAGTACTGGAGTGGGGTGCCATTGCCTTCTCCTACCCAGTGATAAGAGCCACCTTTACCACCAGTCACAAGCAAATGGGATTTCAGAATTACATAACTTGCCCTGTAGTCCTTTGGTCCCTTAGTTTACACACAGAGCTTTGTTTTTATCTTTTCTTTTCCAGGAGACTTCTAGAAAAGGAGACAAGAAAATATATAAGGAAGAAGAAAGGAAAGAGAAAGAACAGCAGGAAGGAGCAGGAGAAAAACAAGCAGTTTCTTAGAGTTCTAGAGAGATACCTATCACACTTGCAATGTATACATACATAAAAATTAGATTACTTAGCTCTGGCTAGCTGCTTTAATATTATCAATACCTTTGAACATTCAACATGTTCCTATCACCCTGACAACTTCCTGTGAATTCACTAGTATCTTGAAAAAAAGAAAAAGGAAATCATCTCCACTCTCCTCCTCAGAGAGAACTACTTACACAAATCCTTTCGAAAAGGTCAGAGAAACAAAATAAATTGGGTAACCCATCCGATAACTTTTGGGAAGACAAGAGAAGCATGCAGAAAGGGAAGTAAATGAGCTTCAATTCAGTAGGTTCCCTCAATGGAGAGCATTCCCAACACTGTAATCCCATTTTCGGTCAATCCACATGTAATCCAATTCTCTCAACAGCATGGAAGAGCCAAAAATTTCTGTCAAATTGGGATAATGGTTATTCTTTGGGAAGATGTTTAATTTTATCATAGGGAGTGCAGGCAGACTATAATCTCTAAAATAGATCCACTGGTCAGGTTAAGAAAAAAAGATCCCAAATGAAGAAATGACCTTTCTTTTCTAATCTTTATCCATGTTATCTTTAAACATGGATAAAGTCAAGATGGTACACTTCGTTTTCTCCTCTCTGTGCAGAGAAAAAGAACATGTACATATGTGTGCACATGCATGCATATACAATCAACCTGTTATTCTTGTTGCTGTATTTTAAATCACCAAGAGCACGGGTTTATAATGAAAACACGGACAGGCCTGTAACTAGAGCAGCATTAGCAGGCCCCACCACAATAACCATTTAAACTCCCTTTTTCTTAGAAATGGCTGCCCCAACCAATGAGAACAGAGTAAATACGGCTGGCATCTTAATGACCTTTGAGCATTAGCAGATGGCCTTTTTATGATCACAGATTAGCAGGACATGGTCGTTTGTTAATGACCAATAACAGGTGCCAGTGGTCCCTTACACCTCGTTCTGTACCCTTTCTTTACCTTCCCCAAGGAAGCAAGGGTTCGTCTCTGAGTGAACCTGCTTACTCTGGGCCATCCTTTGTTTCCCTTTTGGCTGCAACACAGCCCATTCCACGCAACCCAAAGAGCCTGCAAGGATGCAACCACTTCAGTGTCTCAATTTCCCTCTACCCTTTTGTCTCTCTCTGAAGACATGCTCCTCTGGAAATGAGTCCCTAAGCCTTGCAGCTTCTGAACCACATGAGCCCACCCAGCAGCAAAGGGAAAACCACAGTAACCCAAACTTACTGACAGGAGGATGCCTGGTACAAAAAACCACAGTCAAGTCTCTGTCCAAACAATTAAAAGATTCAGCCAGAGTGAGCACAGCCATCTGAAGCCTCAGTTTCTGCCAGTTACAGTATCCAATTAATTTCACCTGGAAGAACACAGCAGAGCCATGCCCTGCACTCCACCCACTCCCCTCACATACAGGACCACTTCCTTTCTCTGCTTGTCCTCTCACTTCCCAGATCCTGCATTCTCAAGAAGAGAATCAGTTATGAGAAGCCAGTACCCAGTTATGTAAATAATTCTTCCACCAAGATTTGGGTAAGTATCCCCTTGTCTTAGCAAACACCCTCTTCCAACAACACAAAAGACAACTTGACACATAGACATCACCAGATGGTCAATATCAAAATCAGATTGATTATATTCTTTGCAGCTGAAGATGGAAAAGCTCTATAGAGTCAGCAAAAACAAGACCAGGAGCTGACTGTGGCTCAGATCATGAACTCCTTACTACAAAATTCAGACTTTAAGAAAGCAGGGAAAACCACTAGGCCTTTCAGGTATGAGCTAAATCAAATCCCTTACCATTATATAGTGGAAGTGGCAAATAGATTCAAGGGATTAGATCTGATCGACAGAGTGCCTGAAGAACTATGGACAGGAGTTCATAACATTGTACTAGAGGCAGTGATCAAAACCATCCCCAAGAAAAAGAAATGCAAAAAAGGCAAAATGGTTGTCTGAGGGGGCCTTACAAATAGCTGAGAAAAGAAGCGAACTGAAAGGCAAAGGAGAAAAAGAAAGATATACCCATCTGAATGCAGAGTTCCAAAGAATAGCAAGAAGAGATAAAAAAAAAAAGCCTTCCCAAGTAAACAATGCAAGAAATAGAGGAAAACAATTGAACAGAAAAGACTAGAGATCTTTCCAAGAGATACCAAGGGAACATTTCATGCAAAGATGGGCACTTTAATAAAGGACAGAAATGATATGGACCTAACAGAAGCAGAAGATATTAAGAAGAGGTGCAAGAATACACAGAAGAACTATACAAAAAAGATCTTCATGACCCAGATAACCACGATGGTTAGATCACTCACCTAGAGCCAGCCATCCTGGAGTGTAAAGTCAAGCGGGCCTTAGAAAGCATCACTACAAACAAAGCTAGTGGAGGTGATGGAATTCCAGCTGAGCTATTTCAAATCCTAAAAGATGATGCTGTGAAAGTGCTGCACTCAATATGACAGCAAATCTGGAAAACTCAACAGTGGTCACAGGACTGTAAAAGGTCAGTTTTCATTCCAGTCCCAAAGAAAGGCAATGCCAAAGACTGTTAAAACTACCAAACAATTGCACTCATCTCACTCGCTAGCAAAATAATGCTCAAAATTCTCCAAGCTAGGCTTCAATAGTATGTGAACCGTGAACTTCCAGATGTTAAAGCTGTATTTAGAAAAGGCAGAGGAACTAGAGATCAAATTGCCAACATCTGTTGGATCATAGGGGAAAAAAAGAGAGAGAGAATTAGAAAAAAAGAGAGAGATTAAAGGAAAAAATCTACTTCTGCTTTATTGACTACGCCAAAGCCTTTGCCTGTGTGGATCGTAACAAACTGTGGAAAATTCTTCAAGAGATGGGAATACCAGACCATCTTTCCTGCCTCCTGAGAAACCTGTATGCAGGTCAAGAGGCAACAGAGCTGGACATGAAACAATGGACTGGTTCCGAATAGGAAAAGAAGTATGTCAAGGCTGTATATTGTCATTTTGCTTATTTAACTTATATCCAGAGTGCATCATGAGAAATGCTGGGCTGGAGGAAGCACAAGCTGGAATCAAGATTGCTGGGAGAAATATCAATAACCTTAGATATGCAGATGACACCACCCTTATGGCAAAAAGCAAAGAAGAACTAAAGAACTTTTGATGAAAGTGAAAGAGGAGAGTGAAAAAGCTCGCTTAAAATTCAACAATCAAAAAATGAAGATCATGACATCTGGTCCCATCACTTTATGGCAAATAGATGGGAAACAATGGAAATAGTGACAGACTTTATTTTCTTGGGCTCAGTAATCACTGCAGATGGTTACTGCAGCCATGGAATTAAAAGACACTTGCTCCTTGGAAGAAAAGCTATGACCAACCTAGACAGCATATTAAAAAGCAGAGACATTACTTTGTCGACAAAGGTCCATATAGTTAAAGCTATGGTTTTTCCAGTCATCATGTATGGATGTGAGAGCTGGACCGTAAAGAAGTCTGAGTGCCGAAGAATTGATGCTTTTGAACTGTGATGTTGGAGAAGACTCTTCAGAGTCCCTTGGACTGCAAGGAGATCAAACCAGTCGATTCTAAAGGAAATCAATCCTGTATACTCATTGGAAGGACTGATGCTGAAGCTCCAATATTTTGGCCACCTGATATGAAGAGCTGACATTAGAAAAGACCCTGATGCTGGGAAAGACTGAAGGCAGGAGGAGAAGGGGATGTCAGAGGACAAGGTATTTGGGTGGCATCACCGATTCAATGGACATGAGTTTGAGCTTGCTCTGGGAGTTGGTGAAGGACAGGGAAGCCTGGTGTGCTGTAGTCCATGGGGTTGCAAAGAGTCGGACATGACTGAGTGATTGAACAACAACAACCCCTTGTCTTAGTTGATTCTTGGAGCAGTTCTGGAGGGCACCAGGAGGCAGAGTAACTACCAAACTGACTTCTCTGTGTTCATCTCTGTGGGTGGGGAAAGACAACTCCTACAATTAGCCTGGGATGTTGACCGGCTCTAGGACCTTAGGGTTGCAATCCCCAGTGAGCTGAAGAAGAAGCCCACCTTAAGGCTGGAGCAGAAGCAGAACTCAGAACTGTCACAGAACCTTTAAACCGAACACCCCTGTGCTGGAAGTGGAAGCCTTCTTCTCTAAAACATGGAAGGAGGGCCAGTGGAGACTGAGCTCTGCACACACTCTGCTGTATGGAGAGGTCTGCTTTTTAGAATTAAAAGTACTATTTTTCAAAACATAAGTGAATGTACATCATTGGAAAACAACTTGTTTTCCAAAGGAGACATATTTTTTTTGCCTTTACTAAAATGCTAAAAAATGTATTTGTCTATTACTGCTACCTTACAAAACAGAGCTTAGGAAATTGTTGGCACCTTATTTTTAAGTAAATGAGAGATCCTCCCAAATGGATAGATTTGTTCCAGCATGAATGGAAACATGGACTTTCTAAGGATTTTTTTTTTTTTTCTTTGTAATGAGTTGAGGGAGTTACTATGTGTTTTGACAAGATTGCCCATTAGGGAAAAAAAAAAATCTTATTTTCAGCTTGAAAAGCTGTATGTTCTCTGATAACTATTACATCTATGAGGATATTCTTTGCTGTTTGGGGGCTGATCACTTGGAGTTGAGGAAGAGGATTAAATGATTCTAGAGGGATTAAATCACAAAGTCAGATTTAAAAGTAGTCACTTCTCTGGCTTGTACAGGAAAAGTATGAATCGACCATGGTCCTTTAGCCTGTCTCCCATCCTTCCAGTTCTAAAATGAGGGCACCTGTATAGTATCACTGAGCTCCCTGGGGTGATGGCTCTCTCAATTCTTGGTCAAGTTTCAAGATCAAGTCTTTACTCCAGGCTTCATCTTTGCCCCAGCCCCTGATGCTGTAGCTCAGAGGTGTAAAACCAATTAAGAAAATGAATCCCAAGGTTTTAGATTTCTAGATCTGTTGGGCAAGCTCCCCCCTGCCCCATTTCCAATGTAAAAGAGTAGAAAAAAGAAAAGGAACTCATGCTTAGCCCACAGGGAACACTGTTACAAAGAAGAACAAATGTTAGTGGAGACACATAAACTCAGCACCTCCACACCTGGATACAGCCTATACAACCGTGATTTTACCTTGTCTGTTGACCAGGTAGGAAATCATGATGGCAATGCATGATGTTGAAGTGAGACTCAACAGGCACCCCAATTCCAGGACCTCTTCTTTGGAGAAGATATACAGCTCTATCTCCTCCCACCCACCAACTCTCTAGCAACCAAACAGATCCCTTTCCATCTAGATGCTGCTGTCCGAAAGCCCTCATTTAAACTACTAATATATATATATATATATATCCTTTCCCAGCCACAGTCAAATCCAGGTCTCAACTTTGTGTCAGGTAGACAAAAAGATAAAATGAAAAATCCATGACTAATTAGACTGTTAAATTAAACTGCTCTAACTTTATTTTATGAGAGGCATAAAGTACGTAAAGAGAAGACACACAGTGCTATCCATGACCTTTAGCGCCACTCGCGGCCCACCTCGACGCTTTCTGAGCTGCTTGCCTGAAAATCCCTGCATCTGCTAACACCTTCTATTCCCTCTCTACCACTTCTAAACCTGAAGGATTTATTTTTAACAGTCCCTCACCCACATAATGACTTTAAAATTCCTTAGGTTCATACCTTAAAATATAGCTGGGAATTAAGAAATAATGTCAATTAATAGTTGAAGCTCAGAGGCACTAATGGAGTTAGCTAACCACTTCCGTCTGCAAAGCTGTCCTAAGTACAGAGAAGAGTCTGAGCATCCTAAGATTCCTGAGCTGTAGTGCAGGGGTCAGCCAGACCCTAGCCAAATCCAGCCCACAGCTCGTTCAAAGTTAAGAAGAGTTTTTACATCTTTAAGTGGGTTCAAGAAACCAAAAGAATTCTATTTTTTTTGACACATGAAAATGTTATTAAATTCAAATTTCTGTGCCTGTAAATAAAGTTTATGGAACCCAGACACACTTATCCTTTATTTTTTATTTGTAGCTGCTTTCACACTCTAAACAGCAGAATTGAATAGTTGCATCAGAGACTAAATAGCCCCCAAAGCCTAAAATATTTACTATCTGACCATTTAGAGACAAAAATTTGCCAAGCATGGCTTCGCATGTGGCTTTGCTGTACACAGAGATGAGAGGAAATTGGGTGCCACTTGTTTCACTGAGACATTGAATGTCAGGGAAAGAAAGCACTGAGCATTTAGTTCTGTTAAGTGAACAACCACATTAATAGAACAGGGTAGCAGAGATCTTAGTGCCCCCCAAAGCAGGACCTTGGAATACATCAACTCCCACATCTGGCGTTATCTGATTCTGTATTATTATATAAGTTGTTAACTTTGATACCTTTATATATTTGTACAGTAGAGCCAAGTGACTGTGAGGTTCCCCAGCTCATCTGCTATTATCAGATGTTCTGCTCTGTGTGCCATGTCAATGAAGCCTCAATTGTGGTACCTCTGAGAAAGGTTGGCTACCCATTGGTTACATGGATTTTATCTTCCAGGATATTTCTCTTACTGAGGTTTTTAAAGGGCTGTGATGTGCTCTAGAACAAGTCACATTTGTAAGAAGCTTTCCCTCTCTTTAGGCAATGAAAGAAAATGTGAGTTTCTGTGACCACATTTAGTCTGTGTTTCCCTGACACTCTTTTCAACACCCATGCAAGTGCAAATGTCTGTTTCCTAAATTGATTACCTGTATTATATGTATTTTTTAATTTTAAAATTTATATGCCTTTTTTTCTCATCTCCCTCTTTCCTTCCCTCTCTCCTTCCTTCCTTTCTCTCTCCCAGACTTGGGAACCTGATAGACCACAGTTCCAATCCCAACGTTCTCACCAGGAGCTGTGCTTCCGTGGGCAAGACACAGGATTTCCATGAGTCTATTTCCTCACCTATGAATTAGAGATAAGAGTAGCCATTTTGGATATATTTGAACTTTTGTGTGGTGTGTTAGGCATGCGGAATGTTCTCAATAAATGATAGCCAAACGAGTGGGTGGATATAGATTTAATTATAGGTAAAAAGATCAATGTTTTTTATTTTCTTGGGCTCCAAAATCACCGCGGACTGTGACTGCAACCATGAAATTAAAAGATACTTGCTCCTTGGAAGAAAAACAATGAAAAACCTAGACAGTGTAAACATCAGAGACATCACTTTGCCAACAAAGGTCTTTATAGTCAAAGCTATGGATTTTTCCAGTAGTCATGTATGGATGTGAGAGTTGACCATAAAGAAAGCTGAACACTGAAGAATTGATGCTTTTGAAATGTGGTGTTGGAGGAGATTCTTCAGAGTCCCTTGGACTGCAAGGAGATCAAACCAGTCAATCCTAAAGGAAATCAATCCTGAATACTCATTTTAAGGATTGATGCTGAAGCTGAAGCTCCAATACTTTGGCCATCTGATGCAAAGAGTCAACTCATTGGAAAAGACCTTGATGCTGGGAAAGATTGAAGGCAAAAGGAGAAGGGGGTAGTAGAGGATGAGATGGTTAGATAACATCACTGACTCAATGGATATGCATTTGAGCAAATTCTGGGAGATAGTTGAGGACAGGGGAGAGCCTGACATGCTGCAGTTCGTGGGGTTACAAAGAATAAGGTAAGGTAAGTGAGGTAAGTAAAGTCACTCAGTCGTGTCAGACTCTTTGTGACCCCATGGACTGTAGCCTACCAGGTTTCTCTGTCCATGGGATTTTCCAGGCAAGAATACTGGAGTGGGTTGCCATTTTCTTCTCCAGGAGATCTTCCCAACCCAGGGATTGAACCCAGGTCTCCTGCATTGTAAGCAGATGCTTTACCATTTGAGTCACCAGGGAAGTCCCAAAGAATAGGACATGACTTAATGACTGAACAACAGCAACAAACAAAAATATAGATATAGTTATTCCTGTGTTACTTGTACTTTACTCTCTTTAGCATAGTGATAAACATGAAGTGTTTAATAAAGCTTGATTGTATTCATCCCTATAGAGCACTTTTCAAGAAACAATACATGATCAGCTCTATGTTACTAACATAGAACCTGAAAAGGAGATGGAAGTCACATGCTTGAGGATTTTTATTTCATCAAGGAGTAGTATGCACATGACCAAGATCTAGGTCACTGTGTGACATATTCAGTTCAGTTCAGTTCAGTCGCTCAGTCGTGTCTGACTCTTTGCGACCCCATGAACTGCAGCACGCCAGGCCTCCCTGTCCATCACCAACTCCCAGAGTTCACTCAAACTCATGTCCATCAAGTTGGAGATGCCATCCAAACATCTCATCCTCTATCATCCCCTTCTCCTCTGGCCCCCAATCCCTCCCAGCATCAGGGTCTTTTCCAATGAGTCAACTCTTCACATGAGGTGGCCAAAGTATTGGAGTTTCAGCTTCAACATCAGTCCTTCCAATGAACACCCAGGACTGATCTCCTTTAGGATGGAGTGGTTGGATCTCCTTGCAGTCCAAGGGACTCTCAAGAGTCTTATCCAACACCACAGTTGAAAACCATCAATTCTTCAGTGCTCAGCTTTCTTCACAGTCCAACTCTCACATCCATACATGACCGCTGGAAAAACCATAGCCTTGACTAGATGGACCTTTGTTGGCAAAGTAATATCTCTGCTTTTCAATATACTATCTAGGTTGGTCATAATTTTCCTTCCAAGGAGTAAGCGTCTTTTAATTTCATGGCTGCAGTCACCATCTGTAGTGATTTTGGAGCCCAAAAAATAAAGTCTGACACTTTCCACTGTTTCCCCATCTATTTGCCATGATGTGATGGGACCAGATGCCATGGTCTTAGTTTTCTGAAAGTTGAGCTTTAAGCCAACTTTTTCACTCTCCACTTTCACTTTCATCAAGAGGCTTTTTAGTTCCTCTTCACTTTTTGCCATAAGGGTGGTGTCATCTGCATATCTGAGGTTATTGATATTTCTCCTGGCAATCTTGATTCCAGCTTGTGCTTCTTCCAGCCCAGCATTTCTCATGATGTACTCTGCATATAAGTTAAATAAGCAGGGTGACAATATACAGCCTTGACATACTCCTTTTCCTATTTGGAACCAGTCTGTTGTTCCATGTCCAGTTCTAACTGTTGCTTCCTGACCTGCATATAGGTTTCTCAAGAGGCAGGTCAGGTGGTCTGGCATTCCCATGTCTTTCAGAATTTTCCACAGTTTATTGTGTTCCACATAGTCAAAGGCTTTGGCATAGTCAATAAAGCAAAACTAGATGTTTTTCTGGAACTCTCTTGCTTTTTTGATGGTCCAGCGGATGTTGGCAATTTGATTTCTGGTTCCTCTGCCTTTTTTAAAACCAGCTTGAACATTTGGAAGTCCATGGTTCATGTACTGCTTAAGCCTGGCTTGGAGAATTTTGAGCATTACTTTACTAGCATAAACACTGAAATCAGATTGATTATACTCTTTGCAGCCAAAGATGGAGAAGCTCTATACAGTCAGCAAAAACAAGACTGGGAGCTGACTGTGGCTCAGATAATGAACTCCTTATTGCCAAATTCAGACTTAAATTGAAGAAAGTGTGGAAAACCACTAGACCATTCAGGTATGACCTAAATCAAATCCCTTACCATTATAGAGTGGAAATGAGAGATAGATTTAAGGGACTAGATCTGATAGACAAGAGTGCCTGATGAACTATGGACAGAGGTTCCTGACATTGTACAGGAGACAGGGATCAAGACCATCGCCATAGAAAAGAAATGCTAAAAGGCAAAATGGCTGTCTGGGGAGGCCTTATAAATAGCTGTGAAAAGAAGAGAAGCAAAAAGCAAAGGAGAAAAGGAAAGATATAAGCATCTGAATGCAGAGTTCCAAAGAATAGCAAGAAGATATAAGAAAGCCTTCCTCAGCGATCAATGCAAAGAAATAGAGGAAAACAACAGAATGGGAAAGACTAGAGATCTCTTCAAGAAAATTAGAGATACCAAGGGAACATTTCATGCAAAGATGTGCTTGATAAAGGACAGAAATGGTATGGACCTAACTGAAGCAGAAGATATTAAGAAGAGGTGGCAAGAATACACAGAAGAACTGTACAAAAAAGAGCTTCATGATCCAGATAATCATGATGGTGTGATCACTCACCTAGAGCCAGACATCCTGGAATGTGAAGTCAAGTGGGCCTTAGAAAGCATCACTATGAACAAAGCTAGTGGAGGTGATGGAATTCCAGTGGAGCTATTTCAAATCCTGAAAGATGATGCTGTGAAAGTGCTGCACTCAATATGCCAGCAAATTTGGAAAACTCAGCAGTGGCCAAAGGACTGGAAAAGGTCAGTTTTCATTCCAATCCCAAAGAAAAGCAATGCCAAACAATGCTCAAACTACCGCACAATTGCACTCATCTCACACACTAGTAAAGTAAAGTGTGACTTATTTGAAAGTGCTTATTGTCTCATTGGGAAAACAATTAACATTCAATATATTCTGGCTGAATTGCTCCAAAATCTAAACTATAAAGAACAAACTGCAAACAATAAAAAAAAAAAATCATGGAGGAGATGAGCAATAGAGGATAAAGAATAGGCAGGAAGAATGGTTTAGAGGAAGAGGTGTGGTTTCTTGGAGAAAGTTGGAGTGTGAATTGATGGAAATAAAGCCAAAGAGCATTATAGACAGGGCTAGCATGTTGGACTGGAGTGACCACCTCAAGGTGTCCAGAGTGTGACACACGTGAAGCATGATTTGGGAATTAGACAGACATGGGCCAGAATTTTATCCTTTCTCTTCCCAGCTTATAAACTTGAAGATGTTACTTTAACCTCCCTATTTGTCATCAATAAAAGATTAGTAGAGCCTGCTTTACACCATTATTGACACTTAACAAATGTCAAGGATTTTAGCAGTTGCTATAGTACTATTTAATGCTAGAGGGTATTGTTGGAGAGCCTTAAATTAATGATGGAAGCTTTAGTTTTGGGGCCCTTGTAAATTTAGCATCCTTTGTGAGGAAGAGCTGCCATGCAAATACTAGTGATCTCCAGGGTTCTGCCCTTGACCTTCCTCTTGTCTCATGGTTGACCAACTTTCCTTGAATGATCTCAGCTGGTCCAAACTATACTGAAGCTGCAGGAAAGGTTAGCCAACCAGACAACCACCTGGGAGTCACTAAGGCTTCCTATTCGTTCCTCACCAAACCCTGTCTTCTCAAATAGTCAATCAATTATTCTCTCAATTCTATCTCCTTAATAGCTTTTGCACTTCCTCCCTTTCCTACATCCTCACTATCACCTAACTTAAGTCCTCATCACCTCTTTTATCACATACGTAACTCTCTTTTTGCCTCCGTCCTGCCAGGTTGCAGGACATTTGAGGAATAACAGTCTTCCTCAAAAGTAAACCTGGCTATGTTATTCTTCCACTTAAAACCCTATGTTTTCCACTACCTCTGAGTAAAATCTAAATTTTAGTGTGACAAACAAGAGATTGCATTCTACAGTTCCTTTCAGGGTTCTACTGGCTTTTCACACATATACACGTGTACACACACACACAAACACACACATGCATGCACAGGCTTACTGACCTGCTCACAGTTCCCCAAATACACCCTTTCTCTCTCTCTCTCTCTTCCTTTCCCTTTCTCTTGCTATTTTTCTGACCAAAACATTCTGTTATCCTTTATAACCTGATTAATGCTCACACATCTTTCAGAACTCAGGCTGGATGTCACCTGAGAAACCTGTCATTGGAGAGAAACTGTCCCTCACATCCCTCCATTTTCCACATCAAGCTGGAAGCCCCAGCCAGGAACACCCATCCACTTTAGATAAATGTACTTAATTACATGTTTGTGTGTCTATCTCCTACCTCATCTCCCACTAGTCAATTTATATCCTGAGGACAAAGCCATGTCTTCATCTTGGTATATCTGGGAAAAGCACATAAACGGGGTATGTTGTGGGGCCCCATAATTGACGGGTGGATAGATGGATGGATGGATGGTAGTCTGGATGGCTGAATAGGATTTCAGGGACAGGTACCTATTAATATTTGAGAGCCCTCAGCTGAGTTGCTTTTGAGGCCTCTAGAGTCCATTTGGAAGAGAATCACAGTAAAAAAGAAATAAGATGGAGGTCCAGATTTTGAGGGATGACATAGAAGAGTGGGAGCAAGAAGCATTGACAAATGACATAGATGAAGTTAGGGAGGTGATGGAACAGTTCTTACATGTGACTAGCCATAAGGAATAAAGGTTTCAGACCCCTGCGCTGCACAAAACATTGCATATTCTCTAACCTGTTTACCTATTGAAGGAGTGAAAACAGAATCAACCTAAATACCTAGTCACAAGAATGGTTACATAAAGCACAATGTATGCACATCACAGAACATCATTCACCCATTTACATACTATAATTACAAAGAATGTGTCCACAGTTTTAAAAAACTACTTATACTACTTATAGTAGTATGCTACTACTTATACTACCTAGCTTGAAAGTGAGAGCTAGGAAAATCAAGACATTGTCATGATATGGAAATAAGAGGAAAGAGATTGCCAGGGAGAGGGGGCCTCAGTGCAATAACGAGACAGCAAGGCCAAGGAGGATGGAGATAGGTGACAAATCAATGACACAGAGGACTTCGGTATCCCCCACTCAAGACTGACTCCCATCTTGCCTCACAGTCGTAACCTGTGTATCCATGTCTGCCCTTCTCCAAAATCACCCACCATGTTCAGAACCAACACAGTACCTGTCATAAGTGCTCAGTACTCTTCTCCCAGAGCCAAGATGTCCTTCATATCATCTAGTACTTCGTGGCCACCTGTCTGGTGTGCTCTTATTCTTTATCTTTGGGCTCTGAGATGGGGTTATCATTGTCCTCATTTCACAAAATCACAGAAGGGCTAAGTGATTTATTCCCTTTAGTCACAGAGCACCCCCTGATCCAGAGTCTTGGCCTGTGTTTCATCAACTGTTATTTTAAGCCTGTTTAGTAAGTGTGGTTAATTATTTGATGCTTATACAACTACTGTGGACTGTGTGTGTATGTTCCCTATCTGTGTTACTTGTGCTATTACCTGTTGTCTGTGTCCCCACAGGGCAGAAGCAAGGGTTTTTGAGAAACTTTTTCAGTAGTGCCAGACTGAGGGTCACACCCTTCTCAATTGTTTGAGGCTGATGATGCCTCTGGTAATGACAGAAGAGAAGACTTCGCTCTGTTCATTGCTCTCTTTCCCACCTCCTGCTGCGATGCACTAGCCCTCTGAAAGCCAATCTGGGAGACTTTGGCAAGACTGGGCTGTGAGTCATGGCATGGAGTCACTGTCCTCCTGCCCAGAGACAAAGGGGACAGGAGGAATGCAGTGCCGAGGTAGAACACTCAGAAAGAGGACCCAGAAGTGTAGCTGAATTCAAGGACGTTCTAACAACACAGGGCATGCAACAGAAGGTGAAAAAGGTAGTCATGTGGGAGGAGTTTCTTCAATGGGTAGTGTAGTAGAACAAGTATTTGGTTTTTGTCTTTGGCATCTCCTTACACACAGCTCTTAAAACCCTTGAAATCTCAGGAGTGATAGTGTCATTGATATGCTAATGAGATGCTCTGGATGCTTCTAGATGGCTTCAGATGGGGGCTGTCAAGAGAAAGGCCAATCCTTTCTGCCTCACCTCAGGACCTCAGAGGAAGGGAGAGAGGCTGGAGATTGAGTTCATCCCAAAAGGCCAGTGAATTAATCAATCATGTCCACAAAAGAGAACCTATATAAAACCTCTAAATGACAGGATTTAGAGAGCTTTTGGGTTGGTGAATACAGTGAGGTGCTTGGAGAGTTGCACACCAATGAGAAGGGAAGCTCCATGTGCACTGTTCCCACCCCCATCCCCATCTCCCAGCCACTGGCCCTTCCTGTATCCTTGATACTAAAGCAAGAAGAGCAAGTCAAACACTTCTTTGAGGGGTTTGGGCCTTCCCAGGTGGCACTAGTGGTAAAGAACCTGCCTGCCAATGCCGGAGAAGTAAGAGATGTGAGTTAAATCCCTGGTTGGGAAGATCCCTTGGAGGAGGGTATGGCAACCCTTTCCAGTATTCTTGCCTGGAGAATTCCATGGACAGAGAAGGCTGGTGGGCTACAATCCATAGGGTCACAAACACTCAGACGAGACTGAAGCAACTTAGCAGGCACGCATGAAGTCTGTGAGTAATTCTAAGGAATTATCAAACCTTAAGTGGGGGTCAAAGGACCCCCTGACTGTATAGTCAGTTGGTCAGAAGTATTGGGATTGGTACTGGAAGGCCAGAAGCGAGCATAGTCTATGGGACTAAGCCCTGAACCTGTGGGCATCTACTAACCACAATGTCAGAACTAAATGGAACTGAATTGTTGGGCATGCAGTTTACGCAGAATTGGAATATTGGTTGTTAGTATGGAAAGGCCCACACATTTGGTATCAAGAATGTTTTAAATAAAACTGGCTCAGATAGCATAGGAGTCAGAATAGGAGAACACCCAGGAGCTTAGAAAACTACAGTTCCTTCCCATTTTCTGCCAGAGAAGCCCAGGCATAGACAGTGTGAGCGAGTGCCTCACAGTGTCAGGCTGGCAGAGCCCAGCTGGCATCTCATGAACAATTTTTGCCCCCATCCCTGCTATAGAGAAGGACTGATGAAAACAGAGTAAAGGGGCATGTGCCCTAAGGCCCAGGGAGTAGCCTGCCCTGTCCCAAGGATTGAGGAAGAAGACTCAGTATCCTCACTGAGGCCACTCAGGGAGGTTTTTATGGTTCTCATGAAGTCAGTTTGATCCTAGGCACTCTTTTCAGCCAAACATAGTCATCTAACATCATAGTAAAGGTCTCAGAAAACACCTAATAATCAACAAAGTAAATAAAAACCTACCAAGAATGAAAAAGACTTGGGAATGCAGAAGTTCCCAAGTGAAGGGAGGTTTGTGCTTCCAAAGCATTAGAAGGGTGAAACGCAGGTCTTACATGGAATTTCCACTAGGTACACGCATGCCAGTCTTCAAATCTGGTTCTCCAGGACTTCGCCTGGACTCAACTTTTCTCTATGGAGCTGGGTCGCTGGTGCCTCCCTTGTGTGGTTTCTTAGCCTGCATCTTTCATAAACAGCTTGCTGTCATATGATGGACTTGCTTCTATTGAAAGACTCCTGGAACCCAACACGCAGACGTTGCTTGTCATCTTAAGCAGTGCCATTTCTAAACCAGGTAATGGGCTTCCCTGATAGCTCAGTTGGTAAAGAATCCACCTGCAATGTAGGAGACCCTGGTTTGATTCCTAAGTTGGGAAGATCCACTGCAGAAGGAATAGGCTACCCACTCCAGTATTCTTGGGCTTCCCTTGCAGCTCAGCTGGTAAAGAATCCACCTGCAATGCAGGAGACCTCAGTTCGATTCCTGGGTTGGGAAAGACTACCCACTCCAGCATTCTGGCCTGGAGAATTCTATGAACTGTATAGTCCATGGGGTCACAAAGAGCTGGACATGACTGAGTGACTTTCACTTTCACTAATTTACTACATCAAGGGGTTTCCAGATTCCCTTTCTGGACAAAATTTAAATTTCTCAGGACCACAAGGGTAAAGACTTGCCAAGGGACCAATTGGCATGCATCTCTGCATGTGGACAACATAATGTCCACATACTGGACCAAGTCTTCAAATAAATTAAGGGGCCACTTTGAGTCTGACTTTTGTGGGTTGTGATGCTCCCCGTTAGTAGTACATGACTTTAAAAACCCAGTGAAAACTGATTTAGTTTTCCCCAAACATAGGACATGAAATCCAAAAGCAGTTAACCACATAGTTGCTTGGCACTGGATAGGTGCAACTTGTTTTCTAGCTTGTATGCTTTTCTCTTCATACATACTTGAGTACACATGAATTTACACAAGCAGGCATATGTGCCCCTGACTGGGGGGATAGAAAGTGAGGGAAACAGAGCTACAGAGAGAGAGAGAGACTGTTGAGATACTATGAGCCTTCTAATTCTTTTTCTCTCCTGGAATCCAAGATTCTTCCCCTGACTTTTTTGGCATACTATTCTGTTGCTACTGTGTTGTGGGGTCTCCAGATGATTTCTGGTCTAGGTGGCAGATGTCCACTGTTTGTGAACAGCAACAGCATCCCTGTGGGCAGCCTATCCTATATTGTTAGGCCACCCTTGGCAATCTCCTGTTCATGGTGTTACTTCCCTTTCATGTTTTGCAGTCACATGATTTTGTGTGTCTCTCTCACACCCTGTGGTTTTGTTTACTGCACTTTGGGGGCTGACATAGCTGAAAATAATCCCAGAGAGAATGGCCACTGAACAGTTAGAGGCTGAACAGTTGATACCGGGCACAAGGACTTTTGTTTAAGGGCTTTGGCAGGTCATTACTGGATCATTTTCCAATAAATGCCATCCAAATATACCCAGTACACTGCTGAGCAATGTGCCAACCTGTCCTCCAGCCCCAGTAGATGCCCAATGCCTCTCCTTGGTAGCTGCTGCTTGTCCAGCCATTCTTTTGTGACATTCTGACTCAAGCAGCATTGACTAAAAACAGTGGTTTTTGTACCTGTCATAATTAGGAGAACATGGCATTTTTTTTCCATACAAAAAGAGCTCACATTAGGTTGTCTGTTCTTCAGTGATCTCAAATATTGGTATGAATTCCATTCACACAAGCTGTGTCCTTTTAAAACCAGGAAGGCACCCCAGCAAGCATCAAATAACCCCCTAAAGTATTTTTAATGGATATGATGTGTTAAGGCACACATATGAAATTAAAATATCATAAGGCAGGCCTGTAGCTCTTTATAGAATAACTCAATAGTGGTTTCAACTGTGTGATGTGATCTGAGATACATTTAAATGACAGCCCTGAAAGGAATGCTCTTTCCGTTTGGTTTTAAGACTGAGTGGCTGAGCCTGTGTACTCACCAGTTGACCCTCAGCTAAGTTGCTGGGCTTCTGCGAACCTGTGTTTCCTTTTTGATATTCTGACTGTTCTAGGGCCTACATGCCATAGGATTCCTATGGGAATCAAATGAAGTAAATCTGGAGAATGCATTTAATAAAACACTGTAAAAATTACTGTATGTTGATCATCATCACTGTTACCATCTTATTCCCAAGAAGATATTTCTAATTCAAATATTAAAAACATTTTTTTCTTAAACATCACTGTCATGAACTGAAACCCCCTTTGCAATGAAGGCTTAAGAATCAAAGTTGACAGGTGATCCTCAAATTGAAAAATTAGAATCTATTAATCTGATGGGCATTTTGAGCCTAGGGTTATTTTGGCTAGAATAATGTTATTTTGGATAGGAAAAAAAAAAAATCAAATGGCATCACACTATCATTTCCTATATTATTTTAAACAGAACTGCTTTCCCAGGATCTGCATTTTTCTCCCCTTCCCTATTAATGGTAAGCACTGCGAGTCTACACAAGCGCTTTCTAGTCACTGAACTGTCAGAATATTTCTTGCTAACATACATGCCACTGGATTATCTTGTCATACACACAGCCAGTTTATGAATTCATGAATTTTTGCTCTTTCCTCTGCATCCTTTTATTTTCTATTCTTTTTTCCCTTGATTTTCCTTCCCTGTTTTCTTTTGATATTCATAATTCCATATACTTAATTTTAGAGAACTATGCTTTTTAAGCCACTACTTAGAAAGCAACTCTTACTTTGGATCATAAGAGCTCTATTGTCTGAGTCCAGGAGTGGCAAATGCTTTCTACTGTTTAAGATACACCCCCTTACTAACTTGGAGTGTTCCCTTTTCCTGTGTAATTAAATGAAACATATTTTTGGTAGACACAATATGGTGATGATTATCTACCTTCTAAAATGTTGAGGGCAAGAGAACAATTTTATTAAGGGGATTACTCCAACAATGGTTTTCCTGGTGGCTCAGATGGTAAAGAATCTGCCTCTAATGCAGGAAACCTGGGTTCAGTTCCTGGATTGGGAAGTTACCCTGGAGAAGAAAATGGCAACCCATTCCAGTATACTTGCCTGGAGAATTCCATGGACTGAGGAGTCTGGTGGGCTACAGTCCATGGGGTTGCAAAGAGTTGGACATGACTGAGCAACTAACACTTAAATTTTACTCATCTAGTAAGGCATTTTGGCATTTGCCAAGTATATATTGAGCTCTAGTTATATGCCAGGCACTCTGATAGCACCAGGATCAAAGGTCCCATGAGATAAATGAGGCATGCAGGGTGCAAAATGAAAGACACACTCTCTTACTCAATGCTGAGAGTATATGTCTCCCTAATCCCAGGGTAGTGGGCACTGATAAGAAAAAAGGGCATAGTGTGACTCCCATAGAACCCCTCAGAAAGGAGGCAGAAACTAAATGAATAAAACCCATACAAAGTAAGAAGTAAATAGAGGTAGGCACAAAGTACTGTGCTTGGTGAAATGATCAGTTCTGTTCAGTTGCTCAGGCCCGTCTGACTCTTTGATACCCCATGGACTGCAGGACACCAGGCTTCCCTGTCCATCACCATCTCCCAGGGCTTGCTCAAACTCATGTCCATTGAGTCAGTGATGCCATCCAACCATCTCATCCTCTGTCATCCCCTTCTCCTCCTGCCTTCCATCTTTCCCAGCACCAGGGTCTTTTCCAATGAGTCAGTTCTTTGCATCAGATGGCCAAAGTAGTGGAGCTTCAGCATCAGTCCTTCTAATGAATATCCAGGACTGATTCCCTTTAGGTTTGACTGCTTAGATCTCCTTGCAGTCCAAGGGACACTGAAGAGTCTTCCCCAGCACCACAGTTCAAAAGAATTAATTCTTTGGCACTCAGCTTTCTTTATGATCCAATTCTCACATCTATACATGACTACTGGGAAAACCATAGTTTTGACTAGACGGACATTTGTTGGCAAAGTAATGTCTCTGCTTTTTAATATGCTGTCTAGGTTGGTCATAGCTTTTCTTCCAAGGAGCAAATGTCTTTTAAATTCACGTCTGCAGTCACCATCTGCAATGATTTTGTAGCCCAAGAAAACAAAGTTTCTCACTGTTTGCATTGTCATCTATTTGCCATGAAGTGATGGGACCAGATGCCATGATCTTAGTTTTTTGAATATGAAATGATAGTACGATCTAATTTAAACCTGAACAAGATAGAGTATAATGAAAGCCAGTTATGGGGTTATGTGATTTTTTAAAGCATCTGAAATAAAACGGAGAACATTAGGAGAATGAAGGTAGCATTATCTTTCCAATTATTCAGAGCTGACTGTTAGGGGTGGCTGTATTTGCTGCTACTTCTTGGTGCTGGCACCCTAGAGTCACACAGAGTAAATATAAAGGAGATATAGGTGGTAACTCTCAAATCATTCCTCACCACACCTGCAGAGGCCTGCTACCCAGTCATTACTGCTGATTTCCAATTCCCTCATCATATTATGATGCATCTTTCAAAAAAGGTAAACAGCCACACCATGGTATCTCCCATTCTTCTATGCCCCAGAAGTGTATCCCCCCAGCTCTGAATAATATCTGTTGAATTTTATAATGAGAAAGTAGAAATATAAAAGAACAATGTTAGATTTTCTTTATTAAAAATATGAGAGAGGAAAAAGGAACATCGTGTTTATTGTTGTGAATATTTCCAAAGAGGTAACTAAAATTTTATGGCCGCCTTGTTAGTAAACTCTATAAATCAGTTAACAACATCTCTGTTTTAAAATCTTTTCTGCATATAAGCAGTAAAATGAAGCACACATTGGAAATTCTGATGATTTCAAACTTCAGACTTTCTTTGAAAGTAATAACTTTAATTCAGTTCTTTCTGGCATAAACTTTTTCATCCCATTATGTCAAAAATTGTATTATCCATCCATTTGTCTGTCAGAACGTCTCCCTGTGGGGCAATCGGCTCCTGGCTTCTCTACTCTAAACTTCCCCATTACATCCTGCTATCAAGAGTCACAATTTTCCACGAAAGTCTCTGGTGACTTTTGACAATGTTTTACAGAGAACTAGACCAGGAAGCTCAGAGTTAAAGGAAATCTTCCATTCTAGCAATGAATATGTAATAGGCATTACACTGTGCAGTATTCCAAAAAATGTAAGGTTCATTAAGTCTTTCTAAAGCAGGGACTTCCGTGTAGCTTCGAAGGAACCTGTCTTCACAATGGCATTAGCAAATGGCACTTTGGGGCAGAGAATATTAATACTGCACATTAAGAAACAAATTTGTTTAAATGCTGTATAGCTATATGTAGATGCTGATGATCCAGAAATAAATAAAAAGTGAATAGTTGTCCAACTTTGTATGTAAATTGCCTTTTGCTTATATACATAAGAATGCTTTTTGCTCCTAAATTCCTTCATATTAACAAGCAGGAGTGTAACTAATATATAAACTAAAGTCATTCTCTTTAATGAGAATGCTAAATATTTTAAAGAAATGCACGGCTGTGAAATATTGTCAAGGGCATTTTTATACTTAAGTTTAAGAACGCTTATGACTTAACTGTTGAATTATTTAACACATTCAGCCTGGAAGCACTATTTATGTATGTTTTTTAATGTTCTTACTTATGTTGGCTTTTCTTTGCTAAGGATTTAAGACCTTTGATTTCTGTTTATAAAATTTACATTTTTAATCTCCTATTTCTATGTATTTCCCATTTGACGGTGGCAACAATATCCAGAAGGAAAGGCAAAAAAGGAAAAATTTCATGGAGCCTCTAACAGGGCTATACATGAAAGAAACTCAAGTCACACTGCTCAGGGAATGAAGTCAACTTTGGGAGCCGAAAATAAAAGTCCCGTTCAACAGACTACCTGTATAACTAAAATAATAGATACAGAAATATGCACCTGGTTTCCAAGTATTTCCCAAGGAAGCATGTGATAGACAGGGGGCTGAGTTATCCAGTGCGATAATGTAATTCCATACAATCAGCATTCACAACTTTGAGTTGTCAGCTCCTATTTCTCACCTATGTATTGTTTTGCAGTTACTGCCTGGCCACAGATTTATCAGAGCAACATAAAAACACATTTTCCCTCATTTTTCTTCAATTAACCTTGATTCATATGTCTTAAACACAGAAGGAATCCTCAAAGACTTCGGAAGGATTTCAAGTAGAGCCCCTATCAATGCCATTCAGGCAAAGGAAACTGACAATCAAAGGTAGCGTGAGGGCAAGTTTCATTTGAGTTATTCCCATTAAATTCTACTCATGTGGTTAATAATATAAAAATTGTAGAGGTGACTTGGGATAGAAATATATCTAGAATTTGTTTGAAGTGTGATTCCATAAGAACTACAATGGGGGTGGTTTTTAAGACTGGTGTGTTTTTGTCTAGTGATGTTTTGCTTTGTAAACTATATATATATATATATATATATGAATATGTGTGTGCATATATATGCGTTATATACATATATGTGTATATGCATGTTTTATATATGTCCGTACATATGTGTGTGTGTATATATATATATTCCAATATTACTATTAACACTGAGTCAACATTTATCTTGTGCACTAAGTCAAGAAGACAATAATGAGGCCCCAGAGGGATGGGGCCTCAGTCATGCAGTCAGGGGAGGAACTGAAGGTTTCCATGCCTTGTTTAAACTATTAGAGGTCTTTTTAACATTGATTTTCACTTTCATTTAGCCTGGTATTCCCTAACATGTGTTCCTTGGGGGTTATTAAGTTTACTTAAAAAAAGGTATCCCAATTAAATGAGTTTTGGAAATGCTGGATTGAATAAAATTCTCAGAGCCCTAAATATAGAACTGTGCTTTCTGAATCCTCAAGAGATAAAAATACTAGCTACTATTTTCCAAACATTTTGACCAGGAATCTCTTCCTCATTATTTTTCCCCAGAGCACTTCCTGGCTGGTGTTCCACAGAGCACACTTTGGGAAACAATGACTTTTTTCAGTAACCACATAACAGAACCGAGCCTATGAGACAGGTTTTATGCTGGGAGAATCATTTCATTGTTTCAGAAAATAAGGTTCATGATCAACCACAATGTGAGAAGAGACTGCCAAGTTCATATTAGTGTCCCAACAGCCACAGTGTTTGCCCAACAGTGCTCAGTAAGCAGGTGCTGAGTGAATGAGTGAAACAAGCTAATGATTCACAATTAAGTGTACTTGTGCAGATTATTATATCATTTTTATTCTTATTTCATCGTTCAAGGAGATATTAATATAATGTTCCCCTATCTTTCACTATTACCCAATTTCCCTAAAATTCTGGTCAAGGGAAAAACCTAAAGGAAGAGAACTAATTTAATTTCCTGAAAGAGTAAAGAGATCAAATGCATTTGCTTGTATGTAATGACCATGCTACTGATTTACCATTATCAGTGGTGAGGAGGATTTGTACTATTAATAACTTTTTTCATTTTCATGTCTATTCTCCACTCACCTCCTCAAAACACAAGCTTATAAAACACACACACACATAATCAACTCCACCACAGAAAGGAATAAAAGGCTAAACTAAGGCTAGAAATTTTACAATTTACTAGATTATAGAGATTTACTCTGTGCAAAGCTAACTGGCATTTTTTTTATTAAAGAGGTACAACTGGCAAATAACATTGTATTAGTTTTAGTTGTACAATATAATGATTCAATATTTGTATATATTACAAAACTATAACCACACTAAATCTAGTTAGCGTCTGTCACCACAAATAGTTACATTTTTTTCTTGTAATGACAGCTTTTAAATTAGCAACTCCCAAATATGCAATACAACGTTATTAACAACAGTTGCCAAGCTGTACATAAGTACCAGAATATATTTATTTTAAGCTAACTGGTCTTATAACCACTTTGTCTATTGGAAGCCTTATTTAGATACATATCAGCTATTGTCACTACATTTAAAATTGGCATTCTCAACCATTTTTGAAGTTTTGGGCAATACTCTTCTCTTAGTTATATAGCATGAGCTTATGAGATACATCAATTTAAATTAATTGTGTTTGGGGGCACATTAGGAACTCTGAGACAGCTCAAGGTATTCAGATGTAGCATAGGTAGGAATAATAAATGAGGGTACTAGTAAATAAATGAGAGACTAAAGACTTTATGAGTCTTTTTGTGTGTGCATGTGTGTGTTTGTGCACACTCACTCAATCTTCCATGGAATTTTCCATGCAAGAACACTGGAGCAGGTTGCCATTTCCTATTCCAGGGGATCTTCCGGATCAGGGATTGAACATTCTTCTCTTTCGTTTCCTGCATTGCAGGCAGATTCTTGATCACAGTGCCACCTTTATAACTAGCTACAAGCCATGAAATTTCGGGTTCTTCAGAGAAGAGCATTTCTCCCATCATCCCAATCCTAATGAGCTGACTAAGTGGTATACCTGAAACAGACCCAACTGTCACCAGTAAGGGAAGCATCAAAGTTCTGGGAGTGTTGCTGGGACTAGAATAATCAAGCAGGTATTTTTTTAGAGTAATTCCAGAAGCTGGAATTACCTTTTGCCCTTTGGAGTTTCTACCCCTAAAAAAAAGATTCAGTATTCAAACACTAGATAGAAATCATGGTAACATGCTGAAAATTGTCCCATGGCTCTTGCAATGACTCTCTTTCCTTGACTCTTCTTATCAGCTGGAATCTAGTCACTATCACAATTTATCCTTTTTTCCATAACCCAGAATTTGCTACTAACCAGTAAAACAATTTAACCTACCTGCAGGCCAATGGTATCCATAATGGTAGACTAAGATACTCTGTGATTCTAAGGAGCTTTCTGAATCAGGAAATAATCAAAATAAGCTTGGCTTAATTTTAGTATTAAAAGCTTTCTTGGGAGTACTGTAGTGAACTGATGATGATACAGATTAGTTGTAGAATCACCAAAAGCCAAAACTAGTTAAACCAGTGGCTTCAAGCAACTGTTCAGGGATATTTCCAGGAGCCTGCAAGAAAGACATGTAGCCAGATGGACACCAGACATTATCATTATAGTGAAGCAATGGCAATACAGAGTTACTTGCCTTGCAGAGCCTGGTAGCCAATAAAGATGGAAACTAGTTGATGGTAGGTTGGTATCAGGACACAACAGGGTTCATAGGTAGACAGTCCCACGGGAAGGTGAAATACAATGATTATAGCAGCACACCACAGAACACAGCTCAGACAAGGATGTCCTTATTAATAGGAAATTCTTCCAGTAAGAAGTGAAATGCAGGCACTAACTAGTCTCCAACAGAGCTTGAAAAGTTGATGTAGGCAACTGGTTTGAAGATGCTAAGAAGAGGTTCTTAGTTACTAGTACAAACAAGAGGTTGATTTAAAAAGACAAGGCTAGGCACAAAAAAGAATGGAATATGGCCATTTGTAACAACATGTATGGATCTAGAAATTATCATACTAAATGAAGAAACAGAAAGACAAATACCGTATGATACATGTGGAATCTAAAATGACACCAATGAACTTATCTGTGAACCAGAAACAGACTCATAGGTGTAGAGAACAGAATTTGATTGCCAAAAGAAGAGGGTTTGGGGAGGGATGGATTGGGAGTTTGAGATTAGCAGATGCAAACTATTATATATAGAATGATTAAATGACAGGTCCTACTGTATAGAAGGGGAAACTATATTGAACATTTTGTGAAAACCATAATAGAAAAGAATATGAAAAGTATGTATTTATATATAAAACAGAGTTACTTTCTGTACAGTAGAAATTAGCATAACATTGTAAATCAACCATGCTTCAACAAAATAAAAAAAGACAAGGGGCTAAGGATGAAAGCCCGTCAGTGGTCGCCTAAGAGCATAGTGGGTTTATATGACAATTAAACCTCAATAAAACTCTCAAATTAAAAAAAAAAGAAAAAGAAAAGGACACCCAAGGCTAGAGACTAAGTGTTCAGGGTCTAGGCAAGACAAATAACAAAACTGAAGATATTAAACTATAGACTTGAGCACTCAATAGTTCTTTTGTCTTTTGCCCCCTGTCCAATTAGAGAAAATGATATCACAATGCAGATATTCAGAAGGGTATGCTTACATGAGAGGGCCAAAAAGCTGTCTGCCATGAGGCCTCCCAGGGTCATATTCACTTTGTTGATGCATTTAATCTGATGGACACAGGCAACTGTGTGTGTGCTCAGTCACATCTGACTCTTTGCAACCCCATGAATTATAGCTCTCCAGATCCTCTGTCCATGGGATTCTTGTGGCAAGAATACTGGAGTGGGTTGCCATTTCCTCCTCCAGGGAATCTTCCCAACCCAGGGACTGAACCCATGTCCCCTATGGCTCCTGCATCAACAGGCAGATTCTTTACCACTGAGCCACCTGGAAGCCCACAGGCAACTACATCCATGGTTAATTAAGGTCTAATCTGAATTTCTGACACCATTTGGAAGCTGATTTGTCAGCACCAAGAACAGTCCATCTCTTACTAGCTGACTCATGCAAGACAAGCTCAAGAGAATTATAAAACCTAAGTGTTCATTTATTCACTTATAATGAGAAACATTACTCTCACTTAGACCAAAATCCTCGAGTATGACTGCCCAGGTAGTATTCTTCCCAAGGCTAGAGCCTCATGGTTAGGTGAACTCTCATCAGAAGTTTGCATAAGACAAAGAACAAGAAGAATCAGTTATATGGGTGGCATGTAGATGGCATCACCTAACATATCTATTTTGCCCACAGCATGACATTAACAAACTCAGACTCCTTCTACCCTGGATGGCAATTTGATGAGCCATAGTTTACAGCTGGGATCCTCCTCTTTTTCTACCTTTATATTTGATTAGTCCCTTCTCTGGTAAACATTTATTTATACAGCTCTGCCACTTCAGTGACTTGATTTGAAGCCAGGTATTTTTGAAGAAAAAATTCATTCCATCATTTGTCTAAGGAGGAGGTTTTACTTGTCTATGCTCTGACCCAGTGGGTGTTGACTTTAGAGGTTAACCCTCAGGAGAAATTCTTTTTGTTCTTATTTATATGTTCCTAGATAGGAACTCCTGAGAGTCCCTTGGACAGCAAGGAGATCAAACAAGTCGATCTTAAGCAAAATCAACCTGAAGCTGAAACTCCAGTATTTTGGCCATCAGATGCTAAGAACTGACTCATTGGAAAAGTCTCTGATGCTGGGAAGGATTGAAGGCAGAAGGTGAAGAAGGCATAAGAGGATGAGATGGCTGGATAGCATCACCATTTCAGTGGACATGAACTTGGGCAAACTTCAGGAGATGGTGAGGGGCAGAGAAGCCTGGAGTGCTGCAGTCCATTGGGTCACAAAGAGTAGGACACAACTGGGCAGCTGAACAACAACAAAAGATAGACATCTGTAACTCCTAAGTACTGGCAATGGTATGTATCTCATACAGTTATGTTCCAAAAATTAATTATTCCAAAAATTAAGTAGTGAATTCTAAAGTATTGAAAATAATAACCATGTACATGATACCTGTCATAACCATCCAACAACCAAAATATTGTTTACCTCACTCATAGATATCTGACCCTTCTGGCAAAAATCTGTACCCTACTGTAGGAAAAATGGGACCTCTATACTGGCCAGCAATAGAGCAAAACTTCCTTTTTCACTACAAATGCAGATCAGACTGAGGAGTCTCCTATATCCTTGGTGAACATTCACAGAACACAATTGAGAACCATGAGCCTGTTGGTATCAGCACTCAGTAGCTGGGGGGAAGCTACTACATAGCACAGGGAGTTCAGCTCAGTGCTCAGTGATGACCTAGAGCGGTGGGATGGTGGAGAGGGGAGGGGGGCTCAAGAAAGAGGGGACTGTGTATACATATGGCTGATCACATTGTTGTACAGCAGAAACCAACACCACTTTGTAAACAATTATATTCCAATAAAAAAAAGTTATTTCAGAAACCTATGAAAATTAGGGATGCTTCACTTCTCTGGCCTCAGTAAGATTCTTTTGATCACAATGAGCTGGATATTATGGGACTCAAGAGAAAGAGTCCAGTCAAGAAATTTCAGTATCCCCTAATTCCCCACACCAAGTAATCAAATTGTGACCCACTCTAGGTGAGGGAGTCTTCAATGGACATAGAAATTTTGTACTCAGAGTCACAAGGGGCTCATCAGGAAGTGGGGCTTGCAACAGAAGGGCCTTGATCACAGACTATAGTGAATGCTTTGGAGAAACAGTCTTAGAACCTTCCAGCCAAGGGTTGGAAAGAGAGAAATAATCTGATTCCTTTTAATACCTTTTCTGTGGCAAAGTCTAGATCTTATGATAACATCTAATCACAACTTCTCTGTTCCTCAGCAATTTCTCCCCTAATTGATTTATCAAAATATATACAGCTAAAGAACGATCAGTCAGGATTTTATACAAAGAGACTTAAATAAGGGATTCATAGCAGTCACTCATTCTTTTCCTTTAATGCCTATATTTGGGGGAGGGGCCTACAGACCTTCAGAACACCTTAGTTTAAAATGATAGACAATCATCAATCTGCCAATCCCTTGACTTTTCTTGAGAAGTGTGAGGGGGTCTCAGGTCCCATTTAAAGGACAGACCCGAGGTCTGGCATAGAAAATATTGTCATATGGACTTTGAGCCTGCCATTGTCCACAAAGGAAGGGCCAGACCACATGCTGAAAGCTGGCACTTACACATATGCAAAATACTTAATTTCTTGCACAATTTGTTCTTGTTGGCTCTGGTGATCGAGTTGGAAATTAAGTAACCACAGCATCTGAGAATCAGGGTATGGGGATCATAATTATTAACAGAATGACCAATGGAAAAGTTTTGTAGCCAAAAGAGACATTACAGACCTCTAACCCAGTGGATTTGTAAGTCCCTTTTAATATTAACTTATTTTCATCTTTAAACAACATTTTACATTGAAATATTATATAAAATCACATAATAATGAAATAATGATGGGATTATTGGGGCTTCCCTGGTGGCTCAGAGGTTAAAGCATCTGCCTGCAATGCGGGAGACCTGGGTTCGATCCCTGGGTTGGGAAGATCCCCTGAAGAAGGAAATGGCAACCCACTCCAGTATTCTTGCCAGGAGAACCCAATGGACAGAGGAGCCTGGTGGGCTACAGTCCACGGGGTCGCAAAGAGTCAGACACGACTGAGCGAGCAGCTTAACTTAATGATGGGATGGAAGCAGATACCTAGGTCCTGAAGAAAAACTGCCTGAAACTGCTAATTAGTAGTATCCCCCTCATTTCACACAAGAGCTGAGATGCCTTCTCCAGAGTCCCACGTGGGGTGAGTGGCAGGGAGGAAACTAGGAAATGGCCTTCCAAACCATAATCAAACACTCCCCCTTCTCTTCAGCAAAGCTGTTCTTGCAGAAAAGATCAGAGGGATTGAGGAGAACCAGTACCCGCTCTCCCTAGTTGCCTTAGCCCCTAGTACTAATAACTGGGGGTCGGGCAGTAGCTGTAGCAGTAGGCACGGCAGTGGTAAGAGTGGCATTAGTAGCACCACAGGGGTGACTCATAGTCATAGATGATGTTAAAAAGGTTTCACATTATATCTTTTGCTAGCCAGAGCAATGATGCAAGGTAGATAGAGATGAAAATGATGATCTTCATTTTATAGATGAGGAAATAGGTCCAGAAAGGTTAAGTGACGTACCTCCTCAAGGTCATTTGTACTAAGTAACAGAGCTGGGTCATCAAGTTCCAAATCTTACGTTCCTGCTCCTACTCTGTAACGCTGTCCTTCCATTTCTCATACCAAACTTTTCCAGTTTCCTTTATCTACCTAAAGATAGGAGTAAAACTTCACCTCATTGAAGAAGGTAATCATTATGCCTGGCATTTCTTCAGCAGTTTGAACTCAAACAGATCAGGGTCTCTTCAATGAGGACCTAGAGTGGGATGATGAAAGGAAAAGTCTGTTAAAGTGTGAACTGCAAAAATCATCTTTATAGGATTAAAATATTTATTTTAGCTTAAAACTTATAAAAGTAGATAATTTTCTCATCTAGACCAAAGCTTTGTCTTTGAATCAGCTATTTGGAGTTCAAGTCATCTTTCTTGCATAAACCATACCAATGGCACCCATCAACTACAATTTCAAATTTGTTTCTTTACAGTGGGGTAAGAACTAAAACACTTGCAAAGCAATATGAATGTAAAGTGCTCTTAATTTTTATGATCTTCCCCCAATCCTTTGCAGATGTCTTCCACATGCCTAATTCAACAGCATACTTCTTTTTTCAGTGTCTTGCTTTCATCAAGTGATCCCAAAGCATACATTTCAATAACAGAGGAACAACTCCCTGCTGTTTGCAGTCCTATTTTATTAATTACTAAATATTCAACTAAATCACACAATAACAGAAAATATATACATAAACCAATCGGAAAACAATCCCATCAGCCTGTGTGTTAGCATATGGTTATGGTGTCACTGATGGTGGCAGAAAGGGAATTGCATGTGAAAGAGTAGTCTTCCTAGCCACACACATACAGCAGGCTGTGGGCATCATCCAGACCATTTATAGTTGACAGTGGACACTGCTAAATCTCACAGGCTGTGAGCCAGAGATCTGTCCAAAGAACAAGTCCTGAATTCTGAAGTAATTCAGAATTGGTTATGTTACATTGGTTAACATAACCATAACCTTGGTTATGTTACTTTGCAGATGTGCTGAGAAGTTGTTTCATTGATCCAGTTTCTATTACTCCAAGCTCTCAAAAAAATGAAAGAATTCCTTTATTTAAAAAAAAAAAAAAAATTAGGGAATTCTCCAGCAGCCAGTGGTTGAGACTCCAAGCTTTCACTGGAGAGAGCGTGGACTCAAGCCCTGGTGGGAGGAAATAACATCTGACAAGCCCTGCCACCAAAAAGAAAAAAGAAAGAAAGAAAAAACAATTTAAAACTTTACCTCTTTTCATCATTAATTAATAATGGATATGAGACCTTTCCCCTAAAAGATCCTTCAACAAATGGCACTTCCCAAAACATCAGGTGGAGAAGGAAATGGCAACCCACTCCAGTACTCTTGCCTGGAAAACCCCATGGACGGAGGAGCCTGGTAGGCTACAGTCCATAGGGTCGAGAAGATCCGGACATGACCGAGCAACTTCACTTTCACTTTTCACTTTCATGCATTGGAGAAAGAAATGGCAACCCACTCCAGTGTTCTTGCCTGGAGAATCCCAGGGACGGGGAGCCTGGTGGGCTGCTGTCTATGGGGTCGCACAGAGTCGGACATGACTGAAACGACTTAGCAGCAGCAGCAGCAGAACATCAGGATGAGGGGAACATACACTGCTTCAGAAATGTAACATGTGGTGGTTTTCTTAAGTGTCCTGAGTCTAGTCAAATACGTGGTTCTTAAGGTGACGCTAGTTGTAAAGAACCTGCCTGCCAATGCAGGTTCAATTCTTGGGTTGGGAAGATCCCCTGGAGGAGGAAATGGCAACCCACTCCAGTATTCTTGCCCAGAGAATCCCACAAAGAGAGGAACCTGGCGAGCTACAGTCCTTAGAGTTGCAAAGAGTCAGACACAACTGAAGTGACTTAGTACTTAGCACAACTTCTAGAACGCCTTATGGGGTATGTGAGTTGTAACTGTGAATGCAGTTAGAAAACAAAAGTAGCGTGCTGCATTTTAAGTTTGCTACTCTTATTATCACTTCATGATCTTCAACAATGACCTTCCTCTCTCTGCACCACACATCGAAGTCCTAAGAATCATTTCCAGCCCTGGGCCATCGCTGTTCATAAGCTTAGATTTTCTAGGAGTTTAGGGGCAGCAAGATCCACATGGATGCTGTGGTTAAGATTCACAAGCCTGATCAACCTTAGAATGGCCTAAAAGGGACCCCAAAATCAGCAGGTTTGGTGGGTCCACAGCATCAGAAGCTGATACCTAGAGGAAGCAGGAAATGAGTCTGGGCAGCTGCACTGCACACTAATCTATTACCCTTGAAATGGTCCACTTTAAAAATGGCAATATTTTTGTATGCTGGCCTCAAAGTCCCTGCTCAAAGAATGCTTGTAGCAAAGCTATATTTCCTCCTTGAGGGCTTTCTGAAGCATGCATTTAGGTAGGAGCTACCAACCTTTTCTTCCAGAAGCATCAAGGGCTATCTGTCAATCTACCAGCAAGCTGCTCCTCAAATTCACTCGATGAAGGGTTAGGGCAGCAAGCCCCCACAATAATGTGGAAACAGAAATATTACAAAGTAAAGGCTTATAAAATAATAAAAATTCTACTTACTCCAGATACCTCCCCGTGCCTTTGGCAAAATACCTTAAGCATTCCACATACGGCGGGCATTGTCTTTATAAGATGGCACCTCATAAAATGGTATTAAATATCACCAACGGGGCTTCATATTTCATCCAGCAGGGTTTAGGCCAGGCATGTTCTATATCACACATTATTAGAATGACATCTGCTTTGCAAGTTGTGTACCCAGGAGCCTACCCGGATCACTCATTTCAGCATTCATTCTCGAGGCTTCCAAGCCTTCATAATGCCTAATATGTTTAACTCATTTTGAACAGAAGTCTAAAGCCTGCCACGGCCCTCTGGCCAAAACTGTAGCTGTCAGACAATGGAGCCAGCTATCAAACATTCATCATTTATCATTAGTGGTGATGCAGTTGTACAGAAAAATGTGCCCACTGTACTGAGAGGCTGTCAATTGTTCCCCCCTATAAAACTCCTCTTCTCAAATAGGGACATTTCTCTGTGGAGGCCTTGCCATTACATTTCGCTCCTTTTCCCACAACACTGAATTTATAATGCAAAGAAAATGGGGAACATATATTCATCCAAATGGCCTCTCTGCTACAAGATGAATAAGAAGATCATCAATGGCAGCGTCAGTGCCGGGCTGCACGTGCCATTGGGGGAAATTAATAGAATCAGTCCAGAAAGAGTAAAACGAAAAAAAGAGAGAGAGAGAAAGAGGGAAATATCACCCACAGGTTTTGCACTGAGGTTGAATCTTGAATAATAAAGGCTTGCAGCTGAAAGTTGGAACTCGCTTTGGAATTACCGTTTTGTCACTAAAGTAGGATGTGTGGGCTACAAACCTGCCTGAGGAGGCAAATTTCTCCCTCTTTTCACTCCTCATTTGACTTCTGATAGTGGCTCCTTTTCCCCACCTGTAAACTGTGCCTCTGAATTCAGCTTCCAGCCCCAAAGGCAACTCGCATTTTTCTTTGATGTTTACAACACCCTCCGGAGGGTCTTTATATTGGGAAAAACAAAACAAAACAAAACAACAGTCAGGCGGTGCTCCTGATTACCATCATTATTACTGGGCTTCTGACTATCTTTAGGATTGTAAAGATCTTCCCTTACCATTTTATGCTTCTTCCACCCACATGGTCACCTCTTCCTACTCAAATGTTTTTGTCCTCCTTCTTATAATTCTGCTGGGTGAAAAATGGACTCAATTAAAGGTATTTGAGATGCCTCCAGGTTTATGCCTGTGTCTTCAAAGGGAGAGGGTTAGGGTGATTATAGCAATGATAATACATCCTTGTAGACTTCAAAGGGACAGGCCTGGAAAATAGATATATTCCCATGATATCTCTGTTAAAGCAGTTATTATCCCATTTTAGAGATGGGAAAGCAGAGTGTCTTGCCCAAGGACATGGGTAG